>NW_014577149.1:303147-309667 GCF_000485595.1 Priapulus caudatus
TACTACTACTACTACTACTACTACTACTACTACTACTACTACTACTACTACTACTACTACTACTACTACTACTACTACTACTACTACTACTACCACCACCACTACTACTACTACTACTACTACTACTACTACTACTACTACTACTACTACTACTACTACTTCTTCTAATAATGATAATAATAATAATAATAATAATAATAATAATAATAATAATAACAATATTAATAATAACTAATAACTAATAGTAAACTACCACTATATACTAGCATACGATAAAAGTTAAAACACAATCTGAATGCCGATTAGTGCGGATTTGCATGCATGTTGTTTGGCCGGTTTTGCGGAGTTTCTACTTAGCGGCACTGACGAGCCGTGTGTTTAGGATCGATGCGTGTGTACCAAAGTTATACACGTGCGCCCCTCCCCCATGTGAACGTGGCAATACAGAGGCACCCTGCTCTCCTGTCGACGCGGCAATGCTAAATCGCGCGGCTGTCTGGTACATTCGAAGAGATTATCCGTTCGTGCGGCTCTAATGCGGCGGAGATACGAAAATGGAAGCATCCGTATTTCGTGAGAAATTCAGCGGGATGCAGTGAAAGGTCGGCAAGGCTGCGTCATAACGCCGTTGCCATGCCCAGCCACGTATGCCAGCGCGCATCGTTAAGATTTACTCGCCGTACACAGCATATCTGAAGCGCACTCGTACACAATTAACATTTTGTATATATACATCCCATGCCATATATATACGATATATATGATATACACGATATATCTATATCTATATATATCAGGAGTTAATAATGACAAATATATATATATATACGATAGCCAGTATACGAGATTAATTTACGCTTCATGCACTAAATACAACATTACGAGAGCAGATTTGCAATCGTTCGTTTATTTTCACACGTCAGCCGTCCTCTTCACCCAACGAGCGTGACTTTTTCACCCACGGCAGCAGAACATAGCTATAGCTGCGTGCACCGCGGCGACCAGCATAGTTACGTATTCACCCACTTCTAGGTCAAGTCGTAATTAGATCCTCTTGAGTATTGGCGTGACGTAATCACGCAGACAACGATAGCGATCGCAGAAGCGCGCGCGCGTAGACGGGTTCTTACTGCGGGGCAGTGTCTGTAACGACACGCGCGCGAGAGGTCGCGAGTGAATCTACATAGCAACCCGCATGCATAAATTCATGCGCACATCGCTGACGGCTCCATCGCGAGTCTGAGGAGAGCGCATGCCTTGATGCGCATACATGCATAATTAAAACAACGCCATACTACGCGCGCATTAAATCATCGGGCCGCCGCGATGTCACGTGAATTATCTATTGTACATTAATTACCTCGCGAGGCTACTAGTACCGGTGTTTAATTAGGGAACACTGTAGTATATATATATGTATATATATATATATATATATATATAAAGATGGCCTCGCACCTCGAACGCAAATTGGCAAGAAAAACCACATCGGCGGTCGGAAATAACAAGTCACTAATTTGAATAAAAACCTTATATCTACCTTCCGAGCAATTTCCTTTCACACTGTTAGCGCGACAATTTCAGGTCAGGCTGATTAGCGACGATCGCTAATTGGCATTCGGCGCGTCGACAACGCGATTTTCACCTGAATATTCGTTCAATGCGCGACATTGCAATCCGACTCCCGTCGGCTTTGCTATTTTTTTGCGTTATCGACGAGCAGCATCGCCAGCATCGCCATCAAGGCGGACGGACTCGGAAAAGCTTTAGCGCTCCGTCAGCCGCTAACCACCGATGGCGGTGTGTGTGTTAGAAACATGCCATCTTTTTGACGTCGACAATTTCTCGTTCCCCGGCCCTATAGGACGCGAGCACACCTGGGGAGCCGCGTCGCGGTCACGCGCCACAATATCCGGTGCTAGACGACGTCGTTTTGTTGCGGTTAGAAACGATAAAATTTCATGGCTTCCCGATTTCGTGAAAGGCATATATAATATGCGCATCATGAATGAAGGCAGGCGGACGCTCATTATAAACGTAACCTTGATATCAGCGCAGGGCACGAAAACACGCGATGTGAAAACGCATTTCAAACGATCAACAACTCTCGCTATTTATATATATACTAGCTGCGGGTACCCGGTGCGCTGGGTAAAATCGTGCAACTAATTCATACTACT
Organism: Priapulus caudatus; assembly: GCF_000485595.1. Taxonomy (NCBI): domain Eukaryota; kingdom Metazoa; phylum Priapulida; class Priapulimorpha; order Priapulimorphida; family Priapulidae; genus Priapulus; species Priapulus caudatus. The sequence continues at coordinate 305,328 of NW_014577149.1, forward strand.
AACTAGAGCACTCGGAGAGCACAGACCTCCGCCAAGGCAGCTGAATTCTCTCACTGTGAATTTATTTATTTATTAATTAATTAATTAAATATTAATTAATTAAATGAAAAAATTAATTAATTAATTGGATCCGGATCACCACCAAAATGTAATCAATTCTAAGTTACCCCATTTCTGACCTATCCTGGAAATTTAATTAATTAATTAATTAGTTAATTAATTAATTGGATCCGGATCACCACCAAAATGTAATCAATTCTAAGTTACCCCATTTCTGACCTATCCTGGAAATTTTATTAATTAATTGGATCAGGATCACCACCAAAACCTCATCAATTCTAAGTTAGCCCATTTCTGACGTATCCTGAAAATTTTATGACAATTCGTCCATGACTTTTTCAGTTAGGCTTAACCTGTATGATACAGGCGGTTCCGGCGCGGCGGCAGCGGCGGTGGCGGGCCAATCAGCCAATCAGCGAGCGTACACAAACACACAAACCCACAAACCAACACTCAAACACACGCCGGTGAAAACATAACCTCCGCCAAGCCCCTGGTGGAGGTAATAATGGGACACAATAGGAACATTGGGTAAAAATCAACAATAACATTGCACACAATATCAATATTTACAAATCAGTCTAATAAGATAATAAGCATGGGAAAAACTGTTACGTATGACATTTATATGACAGCACAACCAAACTTAGAACCCCTGGGACATAATAGTAATATGGTGTAAATGACAAAAAGTTATTATAACAGCATGTACGAATGGGTTTGCACTTTTCATTTCAAAGCCTCTTGATGAACAATGTTTTTCGTGTTATTCTCTGGTGCAAATATGTAGAGATTCGTGGCGTCTCCAACTCTTGAGCTCTCCACGTACAGCTAGCTATACATTGTGAGATCGTACCATGAATAAAAGAAATTCCATATAATTATAGTATAGATAGAGACAGGCCAGCGAGTGGGGTCTGTGTCCACTGGATATTGTCTAGGAACCTCTGTTGTTGAGATGGGTTATTGTTGGAATTTTTTTACTGAATCAGAAAATGCATAGCTTTCGAATGGTACAATGCATTCTGAGATCGTGATCTAAACTCAACCTCTGAACTCTGTGAGTAGTACCTCTGAACTGGTCCTGGTTGTGCTCTGTTTTAGTATTGGTTTCGGTTTCACAATACCAGAAGCTGATGAGGTGAGGGAAAGAAATAGTCATCGATTTTTCTGTGTGTGGCAGCACTGTACAGTGAGTGCTGACATTGTCTGAGGTTTGACGAATTCACGGATTTTTGACGGATTTTTCGGTGACTTTCACGGTTTGACAGATTTTTTTCGTCTACTCTCCGGGTATAGGAAATCGCCCTCTGAAAATTGCATCCAGATCGCTTGGGCGGTTTGGCCGCCCATAGGTTACGATACATACATACATACGAACTGTGTGTGTGTGTGTGTGTGTGTGTGTGTGTGTGTGTGTGTGTGTGTGTGTGTGTGTGTGTGTGTGTGTGTGTGTGTGAAAGCGCGATCGAGATAAGACACTGCATGGATGGACCGTGTAAATCGGTGGTAAAACTGCGTGGTAGTTCATGAGTTAGCGAGAGAGGTGCCTGGGGACATCTCGGCGCACTATATACCGTATTTTTAATCAGCCCTGGGCAGTCTACGGCGCTGCGGGCATGTGCTGCCTGAAGACAAAGCAATGCGCTCCTGCACATCAACAATGAGCACGAGTATTTGCCAACAGCTGCGCTAGTTCAATTATCTCCTTTCTAAGCGTTTCTCGTTCACACATACGCACGCTCGCACGCATGCACACGTACACGCTTACACATTCACATATACATACATACACTTTCTCTTATGGTCGTATCGTCTCGCACGCTCTCATCTCGTAGGCTCTCATTTTCTATCTTTAATATTCTTTTTTCTCTCTCCACCCTCCTTGTGCCTCACTCGCGCCATATATATATATATATAATATCACCCATTATCTTAAACTCCTTCTCTCGATCTCTCTCTTTTCGATCTCTCTCGCTCTCTCTCTCTGCTGCTCTCTCTGTTGCTCTATTTCTTTCGCCCTGCCTTCTTTATTTATCTCTACGGTGTTTGTGCGTGTGCTCCTCTCTATATCTCTCTCAGTTACTACCCATGCTCCACGTTCCGTACGAAAATACCAATAGTAGACACGCACGCACACACACACACACACACACACACACACACACACACACACACACACACACACACACACACACACACACACACACACACACACACACACACACACACACACACACACACACACACACACACGCGCGCGCGCGCGCGAGCGTCGATTTCGCAAAGTAAACACAAAACTAGACAAGCGGGATGCCTGCAATATGTATACGTTGTTATGTGCATACACGTGTAGACACAGCGACAGCTACCCTTCCAGCTACACGCCTGTGACCTTCGCGCAAATGATCAGCTTGAACTAAATTATGCGACTCCGTGTTCCCGCCTGCCGTACAATTTAGAGGGAACTTTTCGGAAAGAGAGAGAGAGAGTAGTATATTACCAGTTTCTTAAATTGCTCGATGCTGCGCGGGTGGACACGGGATCATAAAAACGTCGCCCGCCGGCGAACATTTGGCGAGTGCGTCCTCTGTGCCTGACTTGTGATTCAGCGCGCATGGTTCTACGGTTGACGTTGTGTGCATGTTACGTGACTGCCAGTAATATCTCTGACCGTGTAGCTCCCCGCTACAGGGCTATAATACGGTCCACAGTGCTGGGAATCCTTCAGCAAATCTTTGCAGCATGGCAGGCTAACTGCATATGGTACCAGCTCACTATAGCGCCGCGTTATCCAACATGGCCGCGTATTTGAATTTTTGGTTAGGTTACGTTCGAGGAACAGCTCAACCTGGGCAGATTTCAATGAGTTGCGTTTTATTTAAAAGTGACGGGATAAATTTAGAACATCTTTGTTTCCGGCTAGTGTATTTTCCTGTTGTGTCACGAACTGTAGCTTAACCTGCGATGCTGCAAAGATTCACTACCGTTTTCTAGTACTGTGGGTCGTATAGCCTGGTAGCGCGAACGGAGAGATATACGGGTACGTACATCCAATATATAGGTTGTGTAGCTGAGTACGACCACACCACAGTTGGCGTGAGGCCAGGGTGGCTTACTGAACACGTAGCTACGGATTCGACAACGACCCGATCGTACACGGTGTGACAAATTGAATGTGAAAAGGCGGAACAGCGCGCAGCATCTTATCCCTATGTCCTATGGCGTACGTGTCTCCTATCGCTGCGCCTCGCTTACAATGCGTCTATGTCATAGTCGACATGAGATAATTTGCGTCGCCTTTAGCTATAAGCTTCGCATCCAGGCACGACAGCGCCACAAGAAAGATGCACGCGTGCAAGTATCAAATAAATATGCCCGGATTCACGCGCTTCCGCAATGAGCTACCGTATCGACGCTGCCCAGGGCAGTCGACAGTTCGGCGAAACAGGGCTTCGTCTGATGTGTCATCTAGAGGGATTAACTTACTGTTTTGTGACAGCGCGCTCGCATACATGGGTGTAATCGTTTCACGAACATGCGGCAAACGACCACGAATGTAAAAAATGCTATATTTTATTTAGAAAGGAACGAGAATAAGCACACGTGTCCGTCTGGATGAAAAGTTTGCCTACATCTATAAATTCAGGCATAAATGAAGGTAGATTATTGATTTTTAAATGTTCATAGGTCATGCGTATAATATAACCCAATGGAGCATCGCTAGAAGAGAGAACGGTTGAGAGAAAGACTGACTCTCCCAAATATGCGAGACTGACCTAGTGACGATGTTTGCATAGGGTAAACATATAACATGCTTGGAGGGTATTTCCAGTTCTCGTCATAACATACAAAGAAAATGAAAACATGCGAAACTGAGAGCACACTCTGGAATTCCCAAGAGAGAGCAGGAGAGAAAGGGGTGGGGTAGAGAAAGAGAGAAAGAGAGTGTGAGAGAGAGAGAGAGAAAAAGAGAGAGAGAGAGAGAGAAAGAGAGAGTAGAAGTAACAGCCAGAGTGAAAGCACGTGGATGTAGGTGTAAAGGAGATCCAGAGGTAACGATAAATAAGGCGCGAGGAAAGCGAAAGATAGATGGATAAAAAGAAAGGGCAGTGTGGAGAGCGCGCGCGAAAGAGAGAGAGAGAGAGAGAGAGAGAGAGAGAGAGAGAGAGAGAGAGAGAGAGAGAGAGAGAGAGAGAGCACGCGCGCGAGAGAGAGACATATATTAACGCAGTCGCTTATGCATTGACGACGTTGAGTCTCGACTGCATCTCGGCTGC
>NW_014577149.1:309677-311278 GCF_000485595.1 Priapulus caudatus
GAAGAAGGAACGAAGATAGATAGATAGATAAATAGATAGATAGATAGATAGATAGATAGATAGATAGATAGATAGATAGATAGATAGATAGATAGATAGATAGATAGATAGATAGATAGATAGATAGATAGATAGATAGATGGATAGATAGATAGATAGATAGATAAATAGATAGATAGATAGATAGATAGATAGATAGATAGATAGATAGATAGATAGATAGATAGATAGATAGATAGATAGATAGATAGATAGATAGATAGATAGATAGATAGATAGGTATAGATATTTGGATAGAATAGAGCGAGACAGGGAGAGAGAGAAAGAGAGCGTGGGAGCGAAAGAAAAATCCAAGAAAAATGGCGTAGAAGTCGGGGACGAATAGAGCGAGAAGGCTAAAGGTAAAATAACAATTATTCGTGATTCACTCAAGCACAGCGACCGCCATCCTACGCGTCAACTACCCCTATGTAATAATAAGCCCACGCATATAGAGGCACCCTCAGAGATACGCGGGGCATTATGATATTACAAGTACAAGCGCAATATCTCGTTTAGATATGAGAGCCGCTCTGGTTGATGCGCAAGACCGACGACGCAGGCACGCACGCGGCTGGAATTTGCGCAAACTCTTCATACGCGCTGGCTTTAGCCGCTGATGGAGAGTCTTGCCACGCTTGCTATTAAAGAGGACAGGTACATATTTGCCCGGTTTTTCTCTTTTGGTGCCAAGGCGAGGAAAACAATCGGTATTCATCGCGTTGAGCTAAAGCAGAAAGTCAAATGAGCATGGTGTACACGCGAGCGTGTCTCTCATGCGCTACTCGTTCTTGACCTGGACTGGAAAACGCATACATGCGGGTAGACGATAGGTTTATGTAATGTCCCTCCGGTGACGTGGGCACACAGAGGAAGACGTTGTCATTCAAATACGTGCATGGAGAGCAGATAGGGCTATGAATCACGCTATAATGTCGCAGCAGCTAGCGTGACCATAAATAACCCCCTGATGGTCTATATCTGCTTAAACACGATCTAAGACCCAATATCGCAACGCCTTCCGACGAAAGTGTGAAAGAGGAAAATGAGATGCATATATTTTAGAAAGCGCAGAGCTAATACAGTAGACGTCTGTTCGCGTTATCGTGCCGCGACTCTTTCTATCAAATTAAACGTGTTCGGCGGATGTAGTCAAATTGCTTACAATGCAGAAACGTGTGATTACGCCCGTTGCTATAGACAGCGTCATTGCTGCTGGCCTCCATTTGCAGATCCGTCTACCTGCGTACACTGCACGCCTCCACCCGCGTACACTACACGCCTCTACCCGCGTGCACTAAACAACTCTACCCGCGTATACTACACGCCTCTACACGCGTACACTACACATCTCTACCCGCGTACACTACACGCCTCCACCCGCGTACACTACATGCCTCTACACGCGTACACTACACGCCTCTACCCGCGTATACTACACAACTCTGCCCGCGTACACTACACAACTCTACCCGCGTACACTACACGCCTCTACCCGCGTACACTACACGCCTCTACCCGCGTACACTACACGCCTCTACCCGCGTACACTACACAACTCT
>NW_014577149.1:312415-314288 GCF_000485595.1 Priapulus caudatus
GGCCATGTAGTGTAGCGGCGGGGGTAAAAAGAGCGTGTAAGCTTAGGTGGGGTAGAAGGCGTGTAAGTGTAACGCGTAGAGGCGCTGTAAGTGTAACGCGGTAGAGCGTGTAGTGTACGCGAGGTAAGAGTTGTGTAGTGTACGCGGGTAGAGTGCGTGTAGTGTCCCACGCGGGTAGAGGCGTGTAGTGGTAGCGGGTAGAGGCGTGTAGTGTAACGACGGGGTAGAGGCGTGTAGTGTAGCGTGTCGAGGCATGTAGTTACGCGGTAGAAGCGTGTAAGCTTCAGGTGGGTAGAGGCTGTAGTGTAGCCGGGTAAGGAGACTGTATGTACGCGGGTGAGGCGTGTTAGTGTATAACGCGGGTAGAGGCGTGGTAGTGTACGCGGGTAAGAGGCGTGTAGTGTACGCGGGTTAGAGTTGTGTAGTGGTACGCGGTAAGAGGCGGTAAGTGTACGCGGTAGAGGCGTGTAGTGTACGCGGGTAGAGTTGTGTAAGTGTACGCGGGCACGCCTCTCCCCGCGTACACTACACGCCTCTACCCGCGTACACTACACGCCTCTACCCGCGTACACTACACGCCTCTACCCGCGTACACTACACGCCTCTACCCGCGTACACTACACGCCTCTACCCGCGTACACTACACAACTCTACCCGCGTACACTACACGCCTCTACCCGCGTACACTACACGCCTCTACCCGCGTACACTACACGCATCTACTCGCGTACACTACACACCTCTACCCACGTACACACAACTCTACCCGCGTACACTACACACCCTACCGGCGTACACGACACGCCTTTACCCGCGCACACTACACACCCTACCCGCGTACACTACATGCCTATACCCACGTATACTACACGACTTTGCCCGCGTAAAAGACTCGGTGTGGAATACGGTGGCCATCACGACATCGTTAAAATGGCATGTCTGTTTATCCGATAATAGGCATGTTTATTCACGGTCGCGTATGTGCATGCATATAATGCGTACGCTGCATACACGCACGTGCGCAAGCGTACACACAAGCAGGCACACATCTGCACGCACACGCGCGTACGCACACACCCGTATACACAGGCACGCTCATGCAAACACGGAAGCCAACACGGTCATATGATTTCATTATCCCATCACACGCAATGCATTAACAGCTCGAACGTGGGAGCGGCGCCTGAAAATTATTTTGTCTTATTCGCGAGCGCGAAAACATGAAACTATGTAAATTCCCTCAAAATAACCCAGCAAGCGTAGGACACTATTGCTCACCGGATATACGCGGATGACAATGCTACTTCTATGAAACTCGCTAACAACGCGGCGAATCTATTAGAAATTCAGAGATCCCGGATTAGAGAACTCCGCCTGTGCATTATTAACTCTCACTTATTTGAGAAGACAGGCGATATACACTGTCAGCTGGTCTCGTTAACGAATGCTGTGCCGCGATCTGTCGGGGATAAATATTTGCCGTTATAGACTAATCCTTGTTTTAATTAATACGTTCTCTTTCGATTACGAATTTGTGTCTCCTGTGCTCGGAATAACGACGTGGGCATCACAGGCACTTGGACCGTTTCAATAATAAAATGATGGTTAATAAATACAACTTGTCAGTACTACTACTAGACCTACCAGTACCAGTAATAGTCTTTCTCTTAATGTTTGATTTGACCTAATAACTTCACTTCAATACCGTCCAATACACCGCTGCAACACATAGCGCGCACGCCATTGTGCATGCACAAATACACAGTAATATAGAGTACTACTATATATACTACTCTATATTACTCTATATTTATATATTAATGCCTGCTGTTGGGGGCACTATGAGAGCATAGTGCCCCCAACAACAGGCATT
>NW_014577149.1:314507-333787 GCF_000485595.1 Priapulus caudatus
CCCCCATCCACCGCTGCCAGCGCCACTGTCTCACGGCAAGGAGAGCCATCATAACGTATAGCATACCCACCACAGGCACTTGGACCGTTTCAATAATAAAATGATGGTTAATAAATACAACTTGTCAGTACTACTACTGGACCTACCAGTACCAGTAATAGTCTTTCTCTTAATGTTTGATTTGACCTAATAACTTGACCAAGTGATAGTGACCAATACACCGCTGCAACACATAGCGCGCACGCCATTGTGCATGCACAAATACACAGTAGGTTAGAGTGGGTATACTCTAATACTCTAACCTACTGTGTATTTGTGCGTGCACAATGGCGTGCGCGCTATGTGTTGCAGCGGTTTATTGGACGGTATTGAAGTGAAGTTATATTAGGTCATATCAAACATTAAGAGAAAGACTATTACTGGTACTGGTAGATCTAGTAGTAGTACTGACAAGTTGTATTTATTAACCATCATTTTATTATTGAAACGGTCCAAGTGCCTGTGGTGAGTATGCGCCGGATCGTGCGAAGCGCTGAATTAAATTTTCATTAATTCAATTACGCAAAAACGTTCGCTTTTAATTACGACCTGATCTCGGTAAAGCTTCGGCGGCGTAATGAAGTTTGTCGTGAAGTTATTACCAGCAGTAATCTCATGGGGGGAGAACAAGGGCTGAGCGAGGAGGATGACAACAAGCGCGACCGCGCTTCTGCACCATATCGTGTCACGAAGAAACCATTGTCAATACCTCACGTCATCAATCACAGCCGTTACTTCATAACATGTTTATTAAGTCACACGGCGTCACCCGCCGTCGATCGTAAGAGAAATGCTTTAAACGCAATTAAAGGCAGCAGTGTGAGCGGGGGTAATTTAAGGCATCTTACCTGCATCCCCGTGATCGAATGGCGTCGGTCGACCAACTCGTGTTGAGTTGACTCGCCTGGGTGTAGGAGCCCGAGGGGGGTATAGTGTCCGATTCCAGCGCGCAACCGGAACCGCGTGCAGCTAATCGCAGCTTACACAGATCTAGTTAGTCAGGCTTACGCACGAAGACCTAGGAAAGTGGGCATAACCTCGTAAAGAGAGGGCTGCCGTTATCCGGGCTCACTTCCGAATGGTTCTATTAGTGTAGAGAGAGATAGAGAGAGGAAGCCTGGTCGACGGCGGAGGATGCACGTTGGACGAGCCGCGATACGTGTGTTGTGTCAGTGCGGGTCCGATGCTGGGCCGGGACTGCCTGCCACGCCTCGTGGTGACGCTCGCTAGGCTACCTATACCATGCACGCACACACGCCCCCTGATGCGCTTGAATAGCCTCTCGCGCGAAGCATCTCTTCTATATTATATTAGAGGCAGCGCTGCGGCAGATGGACCGATGACCTGGATTACTCGGGCACAGTCGCACTGTTCGCGGGTCGCGATTGTCACGAGGTACGAAGCGATTGTTGTGGAGTATCAAACGGATAATAGATTTTCTAACGCGGCAGACGGAAACGATTCCCGCGTCTTATGCCGCCCCCTTGCACAGTGGATATCCCTAAGCCCCCGCTGCTCAATAGCCTTAACTCTTGTCTATTATCCCACTAATTCTCTGGGGGGGAGGGGGGAATGAGATGGGCTTTCTTGCGTGGAGGAATATGTTCGTTGGTAATAGTTCGCCCATTGTTTCTGATACATCTTCCCTGTCTTACATGCGCCGTTGTTCTATTTCAAATTTTGTCGCGTGCTGCTTTACGCGTTTAGCGTCTCGTCGTTATATTCGCAGCTTTTCCTTTGCATTTCACATTATTCTCATCTTTGGTTTTTATTGGAAACCGCGTACTTATGCTCGCTGTCGCTCCCTTCGATTCTCGATTAACAGAAAATACGCAACGACGCACATACCAAAATCCTGACACACCCACCTATGCCCATTCCCCTTACCGTTATAAAATGGAGACGATCTTTTTGATTAGCAATATTCTAAAGCTGGTCTGTGAGACAACATGCTCATAACAACCAATCTATCTCGACTAATAACACAAACTAGCCCTTCATATTAACCTCGTGTGCTTGAATTTATGGCTCCTCGCCCACTTCTGACTCCGGAGGCGAAGTAATTACTGATCGATGTCCTAATGCCACATTAGGTGTTAGTAGACGTGCCATACGCCATATGAGCGCACTAGTGAAACCGAACACAGTAAACAATTATATCAATATAGTCGCTAATAAAAGGCCAGCGTCGTTTATTAGTGTACGCCGCCTCACGCACGCCCCTGGTGTGTATGCCTGTCTGTCGGTATACTAGTGTTTCAGCTTATAATGCTCATGGAATACCGCATCTCACTATTACATCTCGCTGCTTCCCTGCTATACGCAGGCAAATGGACAGACGTAGGCTTACATAGTAAAATTTCGTCGTTCTTCCTGCGGGTCAGATTACTAGCTTTTGAGTAGTTTAGTGTGCGCCGAGAACAGAGTTAGAGCATGACACAGAGACTAGTGATCGTTCGCATGAAGCTTCCCAATGACGACTACGCAATGCTATTATCAGCACCTACGCTCATTTACGACCTAATATCTATCATGAACACGCACGGGCGAAGCTAAATGGGTCGTCTGCGAGGAACTGGATCAAGCCACAAGAGATGTCGCGCGCGGAAGAATACGAGGTTGTGATTTGGTCGAGTTGCAGATATTTCCGACGCAACGTGACGTCAGCAAATGCAACTCTTGTATGCAGCTGCTTTTTTTCATGTGTAGATAACCTGATCTAGCAGCGGCCCACGAAGTATTTTCGGTATATTTTTAACAAGAATAAGACAACATGGGCGGAATCCCCCAACATAACCAGAATAAACAATTTCAAATTACGCTCGAGTCGCACACATCTGCTATACCTTTCAAACACGGCGAGCGACATCTAGCGATGGCTTAGAGCGGATTTCAGTATATTTATCAAAAAATAAAAGAACACGGCGCGGAATCCCAGCATTAACAATGGCGCCGTATACATGGCGTCCGGAAAACCCCGAGCGAATCCACCGCCTCGTCTATTCACTTGCCTACGCGGATACGATTGCGATTCGAATAAAATTGACCGCGTCACCGCCAAAATCCCATAACTTAAACTGCATTTGCACTAACCCTTGACAATACAAGCTTTTGACAGAATCGCTGCGAGGCGGTGAGCACTCAATCTTATGATTTATAAATTTTCTTTTACATATACTTAGGAGCAGTGAAATTTCGAGTTTTCAACATTAAATTGAAATATAGGCGTGACAGATCCGCCTAGTGCTGAATGGCAGACTGCATATGCTATACAAAGGAGAATCGATAGAACTAGGAATGGAAAAATCTTGGAACAGGGAACCCGTGGCGTTCTAGTTAAGAAATGAGAGCAGAGTAATGTACGACTCGTACCACATCCGGTACAATTGCTCATCCGACCACAAACATGGATGTGAACGGTGTTGGTTTGCGCAGATCAAGAATACCGCAGAGCATAGAGCGAAACTTATGTCATCATCCGAAAGGACACGATGAAACATGCCGAGCTCGAAGGAAAACTCCAGGAAGATGTCGGCAGTTCTGACTCAGATTTCGTAGATCTGGAAATAGCGTGGAGATCCTGTAGCGCGGCTTCAGGTGTCGTGTAAGACACACACGGATACCGCCATCACAACCCACGTTATTAGGTATACTGAGCTACCGGATGCACCCGTAATGTCATCCGTTGGAGTCTAACGACGTGCGACGCCCCCCTTTCCTTGTACGACACACGGTCAGCGAATCCTTTAGGCAGACATCATTATGTAAATCACCTGAATAAGACCATATAGTATAGAATAATATTTCGGCAGATAATTACAGACGTGCGCCAACACGCTTACATCACCAGAAAAATAATCACCGTCTCATTTTTCGACGCGCATTTGCAAGCAGGGATCCGTTTCTGATGGGGGTGCGGGTTAATGTTGGGTTCGTCGCTCATCCACGTGCGACGTGACGGTGTGATCGGGTGCAACCTAGCCGGAGACAAAGCTGCGGGGCTTCACACAGAAGATACAGGCACATGCAGACCTAAAGCATTCGCTGCCTGATGATCGCATCCATATTTATGTATTAATTCTGCAGATTCACTACTTCTGTCAAGGTGGGAGGGCTGATGCAGCGGAAGTGTCAGGGAAATCGGAAATCGGGAATTAGAAACGGAAACGAAAACGGAAGCAGGGCGGTTCGCTTATATCGAAGGAAAAGACGCTCAGATATAGACGATCAGTAATGATAATCGAGATAGCGCAACGGAAGCTAATTAAAAGATATAGCTACTGCTAAAAAGCGACTTTCACTAATCTAGTATTTTCTAAATGGTACTTTGATCATTGTTCAGTTATGCTAAGAGTAATATTAAAAATATTTAACATTAAAATATTAGGATTGGCGCTTTATTGTAATAATCTTTAGCAACGGGTAAAGGGTGAAAAACGTAAGAAAACACGGTTGTCAGGTGTAGCTTTAGTATATTATTAAAATTGAATAATTATTAATCTCAATTTTCATTATGACACCAATTCGATGGCACAAGAATGGCGTGTTATCAAAACAATATCAATCCCATACCGATTAATATTAATGCTTTTGGTCGCCTTTCCGCCGGATGTGAACGACCCTAACCGAACACTCAACACATGGTTTTCGGGGCAAAGGTTCATCACACCAAGGAATAGGTGTCTCTCAATTCGCTTCGCAGCTGTAAATCACGTTTAGTATAAGGGATTGTCTGTCTCTCGGGCATGAGGGATTTAGATTTTATGGTCAGCGTAAGGGTAACAGCACACTGCGATTATTGGAAATTCTGTGCTCCTGTGTGTGCGCACGCGCGCGTGCACGTGCGTGCTTGTGTGCGGGGAAGTGAGTGCGCATGCACGTATTCGTGCGTGCGTGAGCGCGTGTGTGCGCGTGGTCTTTCACCTAATAAGTGTGGCGCACAGCGTACATCAGCGCCGCGTGCGCGATAATTACACGACTTTTTTTTTTATAGCAACCGACAAGTGTTTCAGCGAATGAACGCTAGATATAACAGCCTTGTTAGTCATACTAATCACACTGCGTACGCATGATCCGCATATCGCAGCTTAAATTGCTTACTGCCCCCGCGTCCCAATATATAATGTATTCCAACTAGTTTCTATCCATTGAGAGCATTCACAATGATGAGCATTGAGATCATTTCACTATCGCACGATGCAAAAAGCACACGGTGACGCGCCTCTATTGTGGGCACTCTGCTGTGAGGCACCCTGCACACAGTGAGGCTTGCGATCACGCATGCACGCAGACTGCTGCTAGTAGAACCGCTCGGGCGATGTGAGTAGCGATCGGTACACGGCGCAAAACATTTGATTGCTTTCGAATGTTTCTGAAATTCAATTGCTGTGGCGCGGAATTCCTCCGTCGGCACGCTTGTCGTCGACGCTGTCGCATTCCGGTCGACGTGACACGCACGCATGATGATAATAACAGTCGTCGTGGGCGCTAGCAGGGCGTCGTGCTGTGACAAGTGCTTGGCAGATTAATACCATACACGCAACCCGGATTCGAAGCTGATACCAACTGCGTTGAACACGAAGTGCAGTACTTGACGCACGCTGGTATTTCATAAAGGAAATTGATTGCTCCGGCCACACGATGATTGGCTCTTGAATGGTATAACATTACATTTCTGGGCAGGCAGACAGATGTAAGCTACGAACACTCTTACATTCCTGAAAGACGAAAAAATGTAATACCGTGTTGTAATTTCGACCACTTTTTCTCTCTCTTCCTTATTATATCCATATCTCTCTTCCTAATCCCCTTCCTTCGCTATATCTCCTATTTCTCATTTTCTTCTTTTCCTCCTTCTCCCATTATGAAGAGGGATATGTGTAATTAGCCTCGTATATAGTAGGAAACAAATTACTCACTTTTAATAAAGATATTGATATAACTATTAACATATTGAACACTCACATTAAAAAAGCGTTTCATGGCGACTGTGTAGATGTAGATAATTGACGGACAACTTCATGCAAAAGCAGAAAAAATAAAACTATCAAGGTAAAATAAGGTATCATATATTTGTAGCAATGTAGTTAGTATTATCTTTGAGTTGATCTTGATCTGAAACTTATTGAATATATTATGTTACTAGATTTTACATCATGTTACGTAACACTGGCATAATACAATTACACAACACGTACACTCGCGTATCAAATTTATTATTGGCTTCCTTTCTATAGACTAGACTTAACATTAAAATCGCAGCAAGTTAACGAGTTTTTAACGATCTAATTCTCAAAAGTAGTTTTAATCTGTAATAATCTTTAAATTATAAAACATTGGCTTCGCCAATTTCTTGCTGACAATCTTTGCGGCGATATACGCTATTAAATCCACTTTCAACTGATTGCACGACGAAAGTGGGCTCCGCACAATCAGATCGAATCAGCGCCCACACCATCGTTTACGACTTATTTCGATTTCTCTCCGCGCCCGTTTCCGTCGCGTGATCAGATACTGCAAGCCAAAGAAAGCGACTGGTTTCCGCGGGTTCGTCATGTCGTCAAGTGATTTTTACGAAACCGCAAAAGAGTTGTGAGCTGCATCGAGTGCTAGCATCGTCAGTCACCGAATAGTCAGCCTATGCGGCTGCGATAGACCAAATCGTTACATGGACAGCTGCAATGCGCATCGGAAATCAACTGGATATGGTGTGCTCACAACGGGAGCCTTAACTAATACACTTACCATACTTGTTTTGCTCCGATTACTGTATTGTATAGTCGTGGGACAGATACGACGGCACGTCGCAACAATTGTGCCTCATTAGCAACATGAAACAAGGGTATTAGGATTTTTAATTAGCTTGTAAATCAAATAGTAAAGACGATATATAGATACAAATGGAAAGAGAAAGGAGAGAGGGGAAGTGAGCGCATACAAGAAAAAAACAGAGAGAGAGAGAGATAAAGAGTGAAAGAGAGACAGAGACAGAGAGAGAGAGAGCGAGAGAGAGAGAGAGAGAGAGGGGGAGAGAAAAAGAGAGAGAGAGAGAGAGAGAGAGAGAGAGAGAGAGAGAGAGAGGGAGTGAGAGAGAGAGAGAGAGAGAGAGAGAGAGAGAGAGAGAGAGAGAGAAGAGAAATTACAGCGGGGAGACTAGTGGTACTAAAGGTAATAAGAACTAAAGAGAGAGAGAAGGAGAGAGAGAGAGAGAGAGAGAGAGCGAGAGAGAAGAGAGAGAGAGAGAGAGAGAAGAGAGTGAAGAGAAAGGAGAGAGAGACGAGAGAGAGAGAGAGAGAGAGAGAGAGAAGATAATGAGAGAGAGAGAGATAGAAAAATAATGAGGTGAACGGCGAGAGACGGCGGAATTATGTTTCTGTGGCATAAACCATCGGGAACATCTGTGCTTGCTGCTACCTTTAACTGCATTTGTCTATCTATAGACCGTAAGCTTTGATCTTTACCTCTTCAATCGCTGCCTACTCGCGTAATCCTCTCTTTCGCTCTTCTCTCTCTTCGCCTCTCCCCCTCTCTCTTTCGTTAACTCTCCTACTTGCTTTCAGGTACACTTCTTTCCTCATCATATTCTTTCGCGCACTCGTGTGCCCACTCGCTTTCTCTTCGCACGCTCGATATCTGCGCGTGTCACCCTTTGTCTCTCCTCTCTCTCTCTCTCGTCTGCGCGCGCGTCATCCGCATTATTCTCTAGAGATAGTCTTCGCGCTACGTCGCTGTTTCCCAATCCCTATAATATTCCTCTATTTGTCTTCATCGTGCCCTTCCACTTGGCTTACCGTGATGCCTGCCATCTATACGTCGCAATCGATACCGGTAAACAACGACCACCAAGTGATCAGTGTCGCATTGGGCGAAAGGGTTACGTAAAGATAAAACGCATGCTGTTCGCGGTGCGGCTCTGACGAGGAGAGAGGGAGGCAACGCGTGTGCATTACCTCGGCCTTTCTGTCGCGAATCGCGCGAGAATGCGTAAGTGGGGGCATCCGTCGCACATCGCCGACGCGCGTCGCGGTCGTGGTGTCGGTGTCCGCCGCATAAACAGTGGCGGGCGACGGGCGACCCGACGCACGACGGCTTTCAGCCGCAACATATCCGTCGTCTCGTCGGCGAGGTGTGCGTGTGCGTGTGGGCGTGTGCGTGTGCGTCGTGGCGTGTGCGTGTGCGTTGTGGCGTGTGCGTGTGGTGCGTGTGCGTGTGGCGTGTGTGTGCGTGTGCGTGTCGCGTGTGCGTGTGCGTGCTGCGTGTGCGTGTGCGTGTGCGTGTGCGTGGTGTGTGTGTGTGTGTGTGTGTGTGTGTGGTGTGTGTCGTGTGTGTGTGTGTGCATGTGTCTTGTGTGCTATGTAGATGCACGCACAAAGCGTCGCGATCGATCGTGAAACGCGCGCCGTGTAACAACGACAGAGACGCCGTTATATACTGTTGCGGGGTTGAGTCTCGTCGGCACCGATCCGCCAGGCGACCCGCGCGTCGGACGTGTTTTAGTTGCCATAGTAACGAGCGCGTTTAGTGGCGTGCGTCGCGGCGCGTATTAGGGCAGAACGCCGAACGACTGCAATAGCGGGGAGAATGGTCGCGAAGAGAAGACACGAGAGCGTGTGTTAGGTGGCGTGAACGATTGCTACCGTGATCTGAATCTGATATCTGACGTCGCATCGGCGGTATCGCTGTGAGTTTGGCGCTACGGTGACTGCTGTCACGGGTGTACGGGAGCCAAACCGTGACTGCTCTCACACACGTGTACGGGAGTCACCGTGACTGCTCCACACACGTGTACGGGAGTCAACCCGTGACTGCTCTCACACACGTGTACGGGAGCCAAACCGTGACTGCTCTCACACACGTGTACGGGAGTCCAACTCGTGACTGCTCTCACACACGTGTACGGGAGTTAAACGTGACTGCTCTCACACACGTGTACGGGAGTTAACCCGTGTGTCTCTCACACACGTGTAGCGGGAGTTAACGCCTGACTGCTCTCCACACGTGTACGGAGCCAACGCGTGACTGCTCTTCACACACGTGTACGGGAGTCATACTGTGACTGCTCTCACACACGTAGAGGAAGTCAAACCGTGACTGCTCTCACACACGTGTACGGGAGTTAACCCGTGACTGCTTGCTCACACACGTGTACGGAGATTAACCCGTGACTGCTCTCACACACGTGTATCGGAATCAACCCGTGACTGCTCGCACACACGTGTACGGCGAGTTTTTGTTAACCACAATGACTGCTTCACTAACAACGTGTACGGAGGTAACCCGATGCTGTCTCACACGACGTGTACGGGAGTTTCAGCACCCATGACGCTCTCACACACGGTGGTACGGGAGTATCCCGTGAGCTGCTGCTCACACGACGTGTACCGGAGTGTACCCATGACTGCTCTCACAACACGTTACGGCAGTCAACGCCCGTGACTGCTCTCACCACAAGTGTACGGAGTTAACCGCATACTGCCTCTCACCGTGACGGGTTCACCCGTGGACTGCTCTCACACACGTGTACGGGGAGTTAACCCGACTGCTCTCACACGTGTACGGGAGTTACCCGTGACTCGCTTCACACACGCTGTACGGGCAGTTCAACCATGACTGCTCTCAACATGTGTACGGGACGTTACCGTGACTGCTCTCACACGCGTGCACGGGAGCACCCAGTGGAATGCTCTCACACACGTGTAGGCGGGCCAAACCGTGACTGACTTCAATCAACACACGTGACGGGAGTTCAACCCGTGGGACTTGCTTCACACAGTGTAGCGGGAGTTAACCTCATGACTGCTCTCACACACGGTGTACGGGAGTGTCTACCCATGACTGCTCTAACACCGTGTACGGGAGTTACACGCCTGACCTGCTCTCACACACGTGTACGGGAGTTAACCGCTGACTGCTCTAACACATCGTGTAGGGAGTTAACCGCTTGACTGCTCTCACACACGTGTACGGAGTTACCGTGACTGCTCCTCACACGCTGATGCACGTGAGTCAACCGCGTGATCTCTCACACGATGTACGGAGCCAAACCGTGACTGCTCTCCACACGTGTAACGGGAGTATAAAGCCCCGTGACTGCTCTCACACATCTGTGTACGGAGTACCCATGACCTGCTCTCTACACACGTGTACGGGAGTTAACGTGACTTGCTCATAACACACGTGTACGGGAGTTACCCGTGACTGCTCTCACACAGCGTGTCGTCAGGGAAGTTAACCCGTGACTGCGCTAACACACGTGAGGGAGTTTAACCGGACTGGCTCTCACACACGTGTACGGAGCACTAACGCCGTGACTGCTCTCACACCACGTGTACGGGAGTCGAACCTGTGACTGCTCTCTCACCCGTTACGGGAGTTAACCCGGATTTAGTACGGATAACGTGGCCTCTCACACACGTGTACGGGAGTCACACCGCTGACTGCTCCACACACGTGTACGGGAGTCAACCCGGACTGCCCTCTACACACACGTGTACGGGAGCTAACCTGCTGGCTCTAGACCACAGTGATCGGAGTCAAGTGAACCCTTCACACACCGCTGTACGGGGAGTTAACGCCGTGACTGCTTAACACACGTGTAGAGCGGTCGAGTTAACCCGGTGAGCTGCTCTTCACCACACGTGTACGGAGTATAACCCGTGACTGCTTCAGCAACGTGTACGGGAGTCAACCACGTTGAACTGCTGCTCACACACGCTGATACGGAGGATAAGGCCGTGACTACTCTCACACACCTGTACGGGAGTCAACCCCGTGACTGCTCTCAGCACACGTGTACGGGAAGTTCAAACCCAGCTGACTGCTTCTCACAACACTGTCGGATACGGCGAGTCACACCGTGACTGGCTCTAACACACGTGTACGGGAGTCAATGCCGTGACTGCTCTCACACACGTGTACGGGAGTTAACCCGTGACTGCTCTCACACACGTGTACGGGAGTTAACCCGTGACTGCTCTCACACACGTGTACGGGAGTCAACCCGTGACTGCTCTAACACACGTGTACGGGAGTTAACCCGTGACTGCTCTAACACACGTGTACGGGAGTTAACCCGTGACTGCTCTCACACACGTGTACGGGAGTTAACCCATGACTGCTATCACAGGCGTTAACACGCTCTAACACGGTGACTGCTCTAACACGCGTCTAACGGGGGTTAACATGCACGCGTGCACGGGAGTTAACCCGTGACTCCTCGCGCTCGTGTACGGGAGTCAATCACTCGCGACCAAGATCGTCGACCGGCTACGAACAACGCCGCTTCGCTTACTCCCGCAGCGCAGTGCGTATGCGCACGACACGCACGTGAAATCATCGAAACTCGATCCGACGCTCTGAATGAAGCCAAGCGCGCTTCGCTTGCTCGTCCTCACTCTCCTTCCGCGTGCACGCATTTTGCATTTCGCGCTGCGCGTGAGTTCCTGCTTTCCGCGCTGGTCGGAGGTGTGCGCTGTGCGTCACGTGTGTAGGCACGGATGATACGCGGGTAATAAAAGCTCTGCGCGTCTCGCGCCGCATTCAAGCGAACCGCGTGTGCTTAGCCGAGTCAACCAGCCATCGTGACTATTCGCGCGTTGACTAGCGCTAACCAATTTACTCTCCTCGTGAGGGCGAGCCGAGCTCGGCACTACATTTTAAATGACTGGCAGTGGACGCCAACGTCACCGCAATGAGCGGCACGAGACCGCTATCGCGTCAAAACGGATTTCTCGATTCTCGACAACACATTAGTCTGATGTTGCGTGCGCTCGCGTAGTCACCGCCCGGGCGTGTTTCACAGAGCCTCTGATCAATGCACAGAATCGGAGAGCTGCGGAGTTCGAGTTTCGAAGGCGTTGCAAGACGAAGACCGACCGGACCATGGAGCGGGTAAGACACGCGCATGAAGCTGTACCGACCGCATCCTTCCATCACCCCTTCCGCAATCCTTTTTCGCTAGATAACGCGTCAATGCAGGTGTGAGACAGCCATAGGCAGTTGCTGTAGGGAGCTTCGCTCATACGACAACGGCCCCGCGCAGCGCCGTGGCTGCATATGGTATCTCCTGCATCACTGGCTTTGTAGCAGATGCCGACATTGCAATCCTACTAATTAAATTACAAGATTACAAGGCCACGCGCATATTTACCGCTACACGGCAATTGCGCGCGCGCTCTATCTATATATCTCTCTCTCTCTCTCTTTCTCTCTTTCTCTCTTTCTATCTCCCTCCCCCCTCTCTCTCTATATATATATGCACGAAGGAGGTTTGTGAACCCCTGTGTCAGCACAGAGTCTTTCCATATATTTCTAGGCTGATCAGTACCACCTTAGTATCTCGCTTGCATGCAATGCCTTGACACTGATAACACCAGTGATTCTCTAGAAGACAAGGCTGTACACGCAATCGGTTACACACAGCCATGCATACAGGGAACTCTGAGCAATATAGATTTACTCTCGTGTCTATAGCGTTGACGTATTGGATACGTGAGGATAGCGCTCCCACGTTCGAATTATCTCAATGATGTGTCCAGCCTACCGCGCTGGTGCCAGCTATATAGTTGCGAACTGTGTACAACAAGCAATTGTAGCATAGACCAAATAGCTTGACATTGACTGTTGATTGACGTTGGTTGATTGATAAATACGAGCTCTCTCGAATACACCTGTACGCACACTTGCGGACACGCTAACCTACGCATTTACGCACGCACGTACGCTCATCACTCATGCATGCACGCACGTACGCACACTCACGCATGCACGCATGCATTTACGCACTACTCACGCAGACACGCACGTACGCTCATTCACGCATGAATGCACGCACGTACGCACACTCACGCACGCACGCACGCATTTACGCACTACTCACGCAGGCACGCACGTACGCTCACTTATGCATGCATGCACGCACGCATATATTATGCTAGTTACTACTACGGATGGTTATCGGTGCGTATATTTTATTTTTAATAAGGTACGAGTCGTTTTCGTTTCTTAATGTCATTTTATCATTCAAAACAATTTCGGGACTTTACGAAAAACGTTGGCCGATCACGTCTCTGAAGGTGTGCGTGACGCATGCGGTACCGAACTCGCCTACAGACCTCTTTCTACAAAAATGTATGCTAAATCCGCGCGACAGGGAAACACCATTAGTTGAACTGGAGTGACGCGCAATAGCACTACGGGAGTCCCAACAGCGCGCATTCAGCTGCTTTTACATGAATTTTATATGACATGGAAACCGATTTTTGCGTGTTGGCTAATGTCGTGTCATTACAATCGTGTAATCGGTAGACCTCTACGTTAGAATGTTTCCTCAATCAGACCGATACGCGTTGTACGGTTAACGATGCCATCGGCATGTCATGTAGGCCACACCTATTATTCGATACAAATATGCATGTTGAAATATAATAAGTGACATACTAACGGAAACAGTAAGTGGAAACTATACTTAATTAAGCTAAAAGCAGTAGATTATAATATTTTACTGTCTGTTAGCCGAACTCTATCCGGAGGAGTTTTCTCCGTAAGGCATGAGTAGGGACATCTCATGTATATATATATATATATATATATATATATATATATATTATGTTAGATATCAGGGCAAGCAGGAATATAAACGTGATTTTGCACTTAACATAATTTTAAGCAGAGTTGTTTGAAATTGCCGTCACAAAGTGTCGTCAGGGGGCGCTCCCATTAGGGTTTTCATCTGACTTTCGCATATCATCTCTATGGTAACGCGCATACGTAAGTGTGTTGAAGATGCTCAGTATCTTAAAGGTCATGGTATTTTAGACGATATTGATTTCTAGAAACTGATATATACCAAATGATATCGGCCGCAATAAAAACTGGTGATATCTGATTCCATTTCTTTGTAAATTGTTATCGCGTAAATCACGCTGAATACATCCTATATCATCAAAGAAGCACGTTTTCTACGCTGCATACGTCCGGTTCTCATTATATGACTTTGTAAAGGACCATGCAGGTTTTGGCACAACAACCCATATTGATAATTAGACAATTCGCGTGGATTAAATTACAAACATAAAGAGGATGGGAATAGCTTAAATCATTTATAATCTTCTACACGGTATGCGTATTATCTGAGTTATGAAAGGTTTACTACAGCTCTCAGCGTAAATGGGTTGTTTAAGTGCGTTGTTTATCAAAATATTGCGTTTAAATGTGCTCGTATACAAACCAACCAAACATGTAGCCATGGAGCGAACCAAGGAAACTAGCACGTAACTACCAACGGAACCGTGGAACTACTAACCATGCATGGAAACTAGGATCTCGGTGTAACTGTTTCGTCGTAACATACAAGAGCTTGTGTATAATGTTGTTTAGTTTCCGCGACGTTCGTGGTTCCCTCTCGACCTCCTTAGGGAACCCGAGTAAAGTGCGCCTAGTGCGTAGAACATCGCAGTGCCGAGAACAATGCAAATGTGGAGAAACGGACGATTTCGCGTGGGAAATCTCTATATGGACTAACTATAGGGGCATATAAAGCCATTGCATTCAACGCCGTCTATGCATAATTCATAAATATACAGCATATAATTTCATTTCAACGCGTCCGCGGTGCACGGAAGATTCTAATTGCTCCAGTGACGAATGAAAAGGTAGACTAGGTCAGCGTAATACACCCCCCCCCCTCACACACACGCGCACGCGCGCGCACGCACGCCCCCCCCCCACACACACACAAAGAGAGAGAGAGAGAGAGAGAGATTGCGAGAGAGAGAGAGAGAGAGACGCGCACGCTGCGTAGCCGCTCGACAGTTTTCTCGCCACTATGTCTATAACTCATTGATTAACGTGCACATGCGTCCGTTTACGTAAACACACACGCCTGTACTACGTGATTTACGCGCCAGTTCCGCGTATCAAGCTCTCGTCGCCAAAATCGATTCCTCCAACGTTGCCCGGGATAACTAGGAAGATGAGCGAGTTTCATCTCACTTTAATTGCTCGCCGAACCGCTCGGCCGCCTGTTCGTCGTCATTTTAGCCGCGTTCACGTGATCACGTACGTATAGTGAGCCCACTCGGTCAATCTAGAACGAACCGTCTCGCATCGCCGTAACACGCGCGCGCACGAAGATAAATTCTGCTCGCAGGAAATGTATTCTTATAATTATTGGTTTTCTGTGTCTTTCTGTGTGTGTCTCTCTCTCTATCGCTCTTCATTTCTCGATCTCGCTCGCTTTCTCTCTGTCTTTCTCTCGTTCTCTTTTTTCTATCGATCTCGCGCTCTTTCCCTGTTTCTCTCGTTCTCTCTCTTCTCTCGCTTTTCTCTCTCTTTCTCTCTATCTCTCTCTCTCTTGCTCGTCATCTCTCGATCTCCCTTGCTCTCCTCCTCTCGATCTCGCTCGCTCGCTCTCTCTTGCTCTCCATCTCTCATTCTCGCGCTCTCTCTTTCTCGCTCTCCTCCGCTCGATCTTGCCTGCTCTCTCTCGCTCTCCATCTCTCGATCTCGCTCGCTCTCTCTCTTGCTCTTCTTGTCTCGATCTCGCTCGCTCGCTCTTTCTTGCTCTCCATCTTTCGATCTCGCCTGTTCTCTCTCGCTCTCCATCTCTCGATCTCGCCTGCTCTCTCTCGCTTTCCATCTCTCGATCTCGCTCGCTCGCTCTTGCTCTCAATCTCTCTCTCTCTCTCTCTCTCTCTCTCTCGTGACTCACGCGGTTCAATTGCCGACGCTTGACTCCATGTCGCCGGAGGTTCAGGCTCACGGTTGCTCTCGGCGCATCACGTATTGGCTACGACGTCGGCGCGTCACATGTCGGTGACGTCGGCGGCACATCACATGTCACCACCAACGTCATCAGCGCAACATGCGTCGTCGACGTCGTCCACGTATCGTATGGCTCGTCGACGTCGCCGGCTCGTTACATGTCGGCGACGTCGTCGGCACATCACAGGTCAGCTTGGTCGTCAGCGCCGAACGCCCGACGCGTGTTGACAATTGATGAGCTCAGCGGCGGCTCGTTGTTATTGATGATCAGGGTGCATGATGCTCGGGCAGAATACCGCCATCTCTACATTTGTGTTGCGCTGGCAACTGCAACATTCATCACGGTGGCGCGGCGTGGCAAAGCCTGGAGAGAGACGGCGGAATTATGTTTCTGTGGCATAAACCATCGGGAACATCTGTGCTTGCTGCTACCTTTAACTGCATTTGTCTATCTATAGACCGTAAGCTTGATCTTTACCTCTTCAATCGCTGCCTACTCGGCGTAAGAGATTAAGCTTCTTTCGCTCTTTCTCTCTCTCCCCCTCTCCCCCTCTCTCTTTCTTTAACTCTCCTACTTGCTTTCAGGGTAACTTCTTTCCTCGTCATATTCTTTTGCGCACTCGTGTGCCCACTCCCTTTCTCTTCCACGCTCGATATCTGCGCGTGTCACCCTTTGTCTCTCCCTCTCTCTCTCTCTCTCTGCGCGCGCGTCATCCCCATTATTCTCTAGAGATAGTCTTCGCGCTACGTCGCTGTTTCCCAATCCCTATAATATTCCTCTATTTGTCTTCATCGTGCCCTTCCACTTGGCTTACCGTGATGCCTGCCATCTATAGTCGCCAATCGATACCGGTAAACAACGACCACGCAAGGTATCAGTGTCGCATTGGCGGAAAGGGTTACGTAAAGATAAAACGCATGCTGTTCGCGGTGCGGCATCGACGAGGAGAGGGGGGAGGCAACGCGTGTGCATTACCTCGGGCCTTTCTGTCGCGAATCGCGCGAGAATGCGTAAGTGGGAGCATCCGTCGCATATCGCCGACCGCGTCGCGGTCGTGGTGTCGGTGTCCGCCGCATAAACAGTGGCGGGCGACGGGCGACCGACGCCGACGGGCTTTCAGCCGAAACATATCCGTCGTTCTCGTCGCCGAGGTGTGCGTGTGCGTGTGCGTGTGCGTGTGCGTGTGCGTGTGCGTGTGCGTGTGCGTGTGCGTGGCACACACAACCATACGCACACGCACTACCACACGTAATCACATACCACATACACACACAACACACAGGCACTCACGGCGCACACACACACACAATGCACTCAAGCCGCGCAACACACACACACACACACACCACACACACACACACACACACACACACACACCAACACACACACAACACACACACACATACACAGACACACACACAAACACGCGCGAGCGCGCTCGTTCGGCATAATTAATCATTGCTTTCTTCCATTGCTCCCAATCCTGATATTTCCGGCACGTGCACCGAGCGCTTCCGGTCGAGCAGTTAAGGAAGCGTCGGCATGTAATGTAGAATAGATTGGCAAGACCCTAATTTCAGCGGCAATGAACGGAATCATCATAGTAGGCAATCGCGATATAGATTCTGGATCTATCAGTTGTTGTCGTCGTGACTCACCGACTGTACATCCATGTATTACCACGGCGAAAAGAAATACGACGAAGAACTAGAAGAACTGTTGGTGAGGCGTGTACGCGGAGGACGGAAGTTCGGGAATTAGTGGCAGAACTAATTGATTCTACTGATATGGAACCGGTACGTTAGTTAGAGGCTTTACTTCGGTTTACCAGGCTTTGCCACGCCGCGGCCACCGTGATGAATGTTGGCAGTTGCGCAGCGCAACACAAATGTAGAGATGGCGGTATTCTGCCGAGCATCATGCACCCTGATCATTCAAATAACAACGAGCCGCCGCTGAGCTCGTCATAATTGTCAACACGGCGTCGGGCGTTCGGCGCTGACCACCAAGCTGACGGCTGTGATGTGCCGACGACGTCGCCGACATGTAACGAGCCGCGCGACGTCGACGAGCCATACGATACGTGGAAGCGAACGTCGACGACGCAATTGTTGCGCTGATTGACGTTGGTGGTGACATGTGATTGTGCCGCCCGACGTCACGACGATGTGACGCGCACACCGACGTGCGTAGCCAATACGTGATGCGCCGAGAGCAAACCGTAGAGCCTGAACCTCCGGCGAATGGAAGTCAAGCGTCGCCATTGAACCGCGTGAGTCAGCGAGAGAGAGAGAGAGAGAGAGAGGAGAGAGATTGAGAGCAGAGCGAGCGAGCGAGATCGAGAGATGAAAGGAGAGATGAGCAGGCGAGATCGAGAGATGGAGAAGCGAGGAGAACATGCGAGATCGGAAAGATGTGAGACAGCAAAGAAAGAGCGAGCGCAGCGAGAATCGAGACACAGAACAGCAAAAGAGAGAGCGAGCGAGAGTCGAGAGATGGAGAGCGAGAGAGAGCAGGGCAAGATCGGAGCGGAGGAAGAGCGAGAAAGAGAGAGCGCGGAGGAATGGAGGAGATGGAGGAGCAAGAGAAGAGCGAGCGAGCGAGACGTAGGGAGGAGAAGCAAGGGAGATCGAGAGAATGACGAGCAAGAAAGAGAGAGATAGAGAGAAAGAGAGAGAAAAGCGAGAGAAAGAGAGAGAAACGAGAGAAACAGGGAAAGAGCGCGAGATCGATAGAAAAAAGAGAAGCGAAGAAAGAGCAGAGAGAAAGCGAGCGAGATCGAGAAATGAAGAGCGATAGAGAGAGAGACCACACAGAAAAGACACAGAAAACCAATAATTATAAGAATACATTTCCTGGCGAGCAAGAATTTATCTTCGTGCTGCGAGGCGCGTGTTACGGCGAATGCGGGACGGTTCGTTTCTAGATGAGACCGAGTGGGCTTCACTATACGTACGTGATCAGGTGAACGCGGCTAAAAATGACGAACGAACAGGCGCCGAGCGGTTCGGCGAGCATTAAAGTGAGATGAAACTGCCTCATTCTTCCTAGTTATCCGGGCAACGTTGGAGGAATCGATTTTGGCGACGAGAGCTTGAACGCGGAACTGGCGCGTAAATCACTGTAGTACAGCGTGTGTGTTTACGCCTAACGGACGCATGTGGCAGCGTAATCAATGAGTTATAGACCATAGTGGCGAGAAAACTGTCGAGCGGCATACGCAGCGTGTCGCGGTCTCTGCTCTCTCTCTCTCTCGCAATCTATCTCTCTCTCTCTCTCTCTGCTTTGTGTGTGTGTGGCGGGGGCGCGTGCGTGCGCGCGCGCGTGCGCGTGTGTGTGAGGGGGGGGGGTGTATTAGCGACTGACCTAGTCTACCTTTTCATTCGTGACCTGGAGCAATTAGCAATGCTCGCGTGGCACCCGCGGACGCGTTGAAATGAAAATTAATATAATGTAATATGCTGTATATTTATGATCA
>NW_014577149.1:339607-354112 GCF_000485595.1 Priapulus caudatus
CAGGGTTACTCCCGTACAGTGTGGAGCAGTCACGGGTTAATCCGTACACGTGTGTGAAGAGCAGTCACGGTTTAACTCCCGTACCGTGTGTGAGAGCAGTCACGGTTTGACTGCCCTAAATACACGTGTGTGAGAGCAGACGAGTTGACTCTCGACGTGTTCAGCAGCTCTCCGTACACTCGTGGTGAGAGCAGCACGGTTAACTCCCGTACACGTGTGTGAGAGCAAGCACGGGTTAACTCCCGTACACGGTGTGTGAGAGCAGTACGGTTTAACTTCCCGTAACGTGTGTGAGAGCAGTCACGAGGTTGACTCCCGTACACGTGTGTGGAGACAGTCACGGCTTGGCTCCGTACAGCGTGTGTGGAGGCAGTCACGGGTTGCTCCCCGTACCACGTGATGTGGAGCAGTCACGGGTGACTCCCGTACAGCTGTGTGAAGCAGTCACGTTTGGCTCCGTCACCCGTGACAGCAGTCACGAGCGACAACTCACAGCATACCGCCGATGCGACGTCAGCAGATATCAGAATTCAGATCACGTGACAAGCGGTTTCACGCCACCTAACACACCTCTCGTGTCTTCGTCTCGCGACCATTCTCCGCGCTATTGCAGTCGTTCGGGGCCTTCTGCCCTAATACCGCGCCGCGACGCAACGCCACTAAACCGCTCGTTACTATGGGCAACTAAAACACGCCGACGCGCGGTAGCCTGGCGGATTCGGTGCCGAGGATCAACCCGCCCGAACAGTATATAACGCAGGGCTCTCTTCCTTTGTTAGCAGGCGCGCGTTTCACGGAATCGCATCGCGACGGCTTGTGCGTCATCTACATACACACCAGACAGCATGCACCACACACACACACACACACACCACACACACACACACACACTACACACACCACACGCACGACGCACACGCACACGCAGTATGTGTGTGTGTGTGTTGGGTTGGGGCAGGGTATAGGTACCTCCACATAGGGTGGAGGTGTGTAAGGGGAAGGTATAAGAAAACGAAAGTGTAACATCTTTAGAAAGCGAAGAGAAATATGCGAGAAATTTGTGACGAGCGATTGATTATAAGGAGAGACTATAATAAAGGAAATATAAACTGTTGCCGGGGTGGAACACGTTGTGTTGACACCAAATTTCGCTTAGGCAGACGTTACTATTGTACTGGGAAAAAGAAGGTTGTTCTCCGCTCCGGTATCGTAGAATCGTAGAGTTGTAAAGTTGTTGCTCTCCGCTCCGGCATCGCAGCAGCGTCGAGTTAGCAAATGTCCTACAGTAGCAGGTTGTAGCAACGAGTAAAGATGAAAGAGGCGCAGAATTTGCTCCTGAAGACTGACTTTATTAGAAAACACGATACGGATATATATACACTACGGCGTCATAGGCACCCAAGCCTAGGCCTCGTGTCTCGACTTCGTCCGCTACATCTTGATAGGAAAGTCCGTATACTCACGGGTAGGTAACCTTCTGATCTTTCGTCCGTATCTATTTATATGTTTCCGAGAACCGCCCGGCGACATTTCAATCCGACCCCCGGCCAATCACCGTCTGGGTCTATGGGGTTAGGGTGCGCGCGGTGGGTTACATTACAATAACAACAATAACTTGCTAGGGTTAGAAGTTTAGACAATTAGTCGCAAAGCCCTAATTAGCCCGCAGCCCTACGATACAACATTACTCTTTCGTTTTCTCCGACTTCGCGGTCTGTATCCCCAGAGGGCGCAAACCTTCACATTGTTTTCAGTGCTCAATTCATGATTACAGTCATGAAAAAATTACGCAGGCCACATTCAATCTCGTCTAGCGTTCTTACAAATTAGTTCCGATGAAAGAGCTGTGCCATTATCGCGAGAACACTGAGCGCCTGTCTCAATCCGCATGCAGAGGGCGTCTATGTTATCCGCTGTCCGCTCTTCTCCCCTGATTCTTTCTGACTCCTTCTACTTTTGTGATTCCCCGCTCAGATTGTTAGTAATCACGATGAAATGAATTCGATCGACCGTGCAGTAAAAAGGACCTGTGTGAACAATAAACGGGTGCGCGGTCATGTGCTCGTGCGCGCGCGTACGTGTGCTCGTGCGCGCGCGTACGTGTGCTCGTGCGCGCGCGTACGTGTGCACGCACGGACGGCCGCGCACGTGTCCATGCGTGTGCGCATACGTGCATGTATGTGCGCGCGCATGTATACAGTGTGGTCGTACGTGGGGATTGCTCAGGTTAGGCGCATGCGTGCGTGCGTATGTTGTCGCAATAGTGTGTATGTTTCTGTGTGCGTGAGTGCGTGTGCGTACCCGAATACGTGCATCTGTATGTGTTTGCATGCGTGTGTGCGTACGGGTAAGTGTGCTTGTGCGCGTGCGTGCGTGCGTGCGTGTGCCCGAGCGTGTGTTTGCGTACACGTGTGCGCGCGTCTGCTTGAGCTTCTTTGGGCGGAACGTGGAATCTCAGAAGAATCGATGCTAACGCTGCTATAGATCTCTGATCTCTCTCATTTTCTGTAGTACCAGCTACATCTCCATCAATTTGCATCGGCCTCGCGCTGTCTCGTTACCGCCTCAGCGAGTGTCTAGTCTAAGTATCGGCCGCTGTATGAATTGCTCGTATGACGTTGAGTCGGCCTGATATGGAGTGTAACTATCGTAGATCAAATCACAGGCGGAGCAGACTTGTGATTTATCGTGTATCGGACAGCTTCGGCCAATCCGATGTGACTCGCGATTTTCGTGGCATTTTTTATTCTCCAAAGATGGCGCCACACGTCATTCGTGACCGATGCTGTGTGTTCCATGTCTATACTAAGTCGGTAAACGATGCTCGGGCGTAACGCAAACGCTTACGTAGCGACTGCATTTATAGGCGGCAATCAGTACCAACTGCACCTTTAGTTGCTTCGATACGTGTCGCGCGATGTTATCTAGTGTATTTGCGGCGACGAAGGACGCCGGGGAAATCAGTTCATTTCCTGTTTCCGTCAAATAGCCGGGAAGGCCAGGAATAGTCGATGTGACGGGGATAGGCCAGGAATAGTCGATGTGACGGGGATAGGCCTGCCGTCACTGGCTCAGCGACCTCAATCCCCGGCACGTAAGCGCGCGTTTTGCTGGCGGATAGCGTCGGCTTAACAACGCTAACACATTCGCCGATGGACTTTAATCCAGAAATCTAATTAATGGTGCCGAACGGAAGCCATTGATCGTACCGCCGCGGCACTGGCGGCAGCTGCACGTAGATGCGATAACTGCATATTGCTCAGACATTGCTCCTCGCGGCACAGTCGCACTGCCGCTGGCTTCTGTGTGCATATTGGTCCATCTTTCCCCCGTATATACGCGCCCACGCGCGATTCCGTGGCCGCAGATATAGTGAACGCGAAATCGCACAGATAACATCTACGAGTCGCATGGACGGAGAGTGGTGCTGCGCCAATTATATCCGCACGCACGCACGCACGCACGCACGTACGCACGAATGGCGGCAGTCGTCGGCGGCAACGGCACGTAGAGCTGCGGCCGCCGACGATCGAGTGTTCGCCTTGCCGTAGCCTGCCTCCGTCACAGCGAAAGGGAGACGTCATAGCAGACATGCACCGAGCCAACTGGAACAGGGATGCTCTCCGGTTGGTCGCCTCCGTGCCACTTCAGCTCTGGTGAGTTCTGAACGCCGAAGGGATTCCTTAGCCGCGTGTATAGACGAGCTATACGTAGCCCGCGAGAGCTAGATATAGTGCTAGTAAGTGCAGAACGAACATGCTTACGTCGGGGCGAATTTATGCCTTTCGAAAAAATAATAGAGGTAGCTAGATAGCCATATGGCTAGATACCGCTCTGGTATAAGGAGGCTGACGTATTTACGCAGGTAAGAATTTATACGTAGCCTACCATACAGCAGATAGATAAATTAGATAGCTAGACATAGTTTTGGTGAATGCATTTGGTCATGGTTATTTAGAAGCGCAAATAGCAGAGTATGGCCGGAGTAGCGTTCAGCGTGGACTGTTCCATCTCGGACTGTACAGTAATCCCAGCGTGTGTATCCGACGTTTGAAGTAACGATCTGGAATTACTGATGCTCACTGTTTCACTTAAACTTGCGTCGCAGGGGGCGCGTGTCTTTGTTCTATTTTCCTTTAGCTATTGCGAGTGGTTTAATGCTGGCGGTCAGACAGATTTACGTGATTTGTCGAACGACTTCTTCGTAATTTCTTCATCATTTCAACCTTTTTTGCATGTTTGCGTGTAGCTGCATTCCTGCTTTAAGATTTCGCCCGATAATGATATAATTTGAGAATATTGCCTGTAATAACTGTAGACATCATTGCCACGGTAGACCGAAAATAAAGCAGCAGCAGCAACAACTACAACAATAACAACAACAACAACAACAGCAACAACAATAACAACAACAACACTAGCAATGGCAACAGTCACAGCAGCAGCAAAGGCAGAAGCATCAGCAACAGCAACGGCAGCAGCAGTAGCAACCGTAGCAACAGCAGAGGCCGTAGCAACAGCAGCAACCACCTACAGTGACAGCAGCCAAAGCAACAGCAACATTAATTTAATTATACGCACGGTTAGTGCGCCAAATGGCGACGTCACAGGTTTCGTCTCACGGACTCCCCCCCCTCCCGTCTCTCGCGATATTCTTCTGTCTAAATCGCGGTACGCCAATTGTAGTTCTCATGCGCAAACCAAGAACGCGCGAGCGACGATTTTTAAATTTTAGTCGTGGCCGTAGATCGATCGTTTTCGTCGGCATCGGCTGTACAGCGGCCGCAGGCACTCCGTCGTCCGCAGACTCTCGCCACGAATGACACCCTCCCCCCTCCTTCCCCACGCCAATGTCAACTTCGCGATGTATTAACGCGCATTTCCGCGCATGCAAATTAGATTGAGACTTCTCCGGTTCGTTGACGCCGAGGCCACTGCCGCCGCTTTCTTCTCGTCTACTCCGCAATTTTCACGTAGTCGCGCGATGAGCACGTCGGGAGGCGAGTTCGTTCCGCCACTAATAGACTTCGTAGGCGTTATAAGGACTGATTACGGCGCGCACAAAATGATCGTTATTTGTGCAGTTGACAGTAGTGGGCGGCCTCGATAGTGCCGCCCGAAACGCGCGAATCTGTGTCTGCGGCTGGCAGCTATTTTCCATTTGATTACGCAGTCACGCGGCGCCCGAGACGCGCGTCTAATGGGCATGTATTTAGCAAAGAGATTCGTGTGGCTAAATGAAGCAACGATGCACAAACCTGCTACGCACACACGATCCGCATCGCGTGTATAGAATCGGTGATTTTGCTCCGAGGCGTTAATTTTCTGCTCGAACGAAATGATAAATGTTCAATTAGATCTGCACGCGTATATACATGTGTCAAATTGTGAAAGGGCACATGTGCGAAGTCGTGTATGACTAATGAGTTTCTATCGCCATGTAAAACTATGTGCAGGCATGTATAGTACATGTGCAGTTGTGCACACAATGCGCAAGAATCCTACACGACTGTGCATCGACGCATGCGCCTTGTTGCAGACATACTAATCGCCGTCCGATTGACATATCTCGCAGTTATGATTAGGTCATGCGTTGTTCGCAAAAGCTGACAACAGCAGATCCTGACGTTACTCATATGTCTCGTTAATATTACGGATGTATATAAACGAGTACGGCGCTCATCGTGTCGGCAACATTGGTGATGGTCGCTGCGTGCACCAGATTTGCTTCCTATGTCCGCGCTAAAGCTCGCAATTAGAGCCATCGATCGTCAAATCTATCGCAATAACGCAGTAGCTAAATGCACACGTGGAATAATTGGCTGCACGCATGATGACCGACGCTAGATTTAATAGTCCGCGGATGACTGACGCGATGCGCGCCTAACGGGGAAAATATTATCAGGAGTAGATAATAGGTAATTCCCTGTTATCTACTCCTGATATTATGTAAATGAGGAAATGATTGCGTGCAGGATCGTGCCGTTGATGTGTATGGGTGGCGTGCGGTATTGCGTCGCCCGTGACGCCTATATAGCCGACGAGTCGCGCCTAGCACATTGGGAAATAGATGCGGAATTACCGTTGCGAGGCAAATTTATATTCCATTTCGGCGCGAAGTTAAGTCTATCACGGCAGTCAACAGAAGAGCGAGTCTTTGGCGCCTTCTCGCGCATCGCTACATCGCGTGATATTCTTCCGTTTAAAACAAACAATTCGTTTTCGCCGTAAAGAAGAACACGATGTCAGAGTATATGGATCGGAGCTGCTGAAGACGGTCGGAGATCGCATGGACAGCGTCGCATTGCTCAGAATACACGATCAATTCTATTTAACATATTATGTGAGATCTTGCGAAGTTGAAGAGAAGAACGCTGTTAAATAACGCCGTGTGTCTTGCTTAAATGCTATAGAGAGAATTACAGCAACGATGATTCAGATTTAACTATGAGAAACTGACAGCCGCTGGCATGTATACGTTGCGATGTTCTGTATATGCTAGCAATGCATTGCGACCACCGCAGCATTTGCTCCTATATTAATACATAAATTTTGACTTCATTCTGACTCAGATCATACCACGCCTTACCCACATTGATTAATTGTGTGTCGGGGTGTTGGCGTAAATATATAATATGTGTGTGTGTGTGTATGCCATACAGTCTGATAATGCTAGCTACAAAGCCGGCTAGATGGTTCACTGGACGTGTGCACGAGATTACTTTACTAATAGAAGACCTGCAATAAATAAACTTAATTTCGTGGCGATCTTGTTCTCGTGGTTACAGACGGTTTTTCTGCGTCGCATGTTTTTTGATGTAATTCGCTATCAGATAGGATCAAGCGCACAGCTCGCGCACTTGCAGCAGCAGCAACAGCAAGCGCGCTTGATTCCAGCGATCAAACAATCGAGGAATCAAGTAGCGTTCGTGTGATAGTGAGTATGATTTAGAATGTCAGCGTTACGGTGTCCGTGGGCGTCCATTTGTTTCATTCGTTTTCTTCTTTATGTTGCTACTGTCTTAAACGCTCGTCCCGGTTGTCTATCTTTATCGCCCTAAATCATCTGGTCTCATCTTTCTTCGTATTGTCTTGCTCTCTTCCTTCCCTTCTTCCCATTATCTCCCCATCCCTTCCTGTCTATATCTCTCCCTTTTTCTCGCACTCCATCACACTCCACCTGACTGTCTGTTTGTACCTGCGTCTGTGCCTTTATATATCCAATTCTCATCACTTGCTCTCCTTATTTCTCAACTTTTAGAATTATGTTTTAAGAATTCCGCCCGAGATGCTACTTTCCTGTCGATTTCTACTTCGCGTCTTCTAATTCTAAATCATTGTTCTAATTCTGTTAAGTCGTTATTGTAAGTCGTTGCACTATTATCTTGAAATTTTGATTGTCTTGTTATGTCCCTCTTAGTAACTGTCGCTTTCATTATCCTAATTTGAAGACGACGACAGCAAAAATATAATCGCTTTTTTCTCGCTAAATAAACCGTAATGATAAAATTTTATATATAATGCTAAAACAAATATGCCTTGTGTATGTCGCTCGACTGTCGTCTACGATAGTAAACGGCGGCACACGTCAGAGATTATATAACATGCGAGAGATAGATTAGGCTTTCGGCGGCTGATGATAAGTGAGCTCATTAGAGGAAAATTTTAATTAGCAATTAACACACTAATAAAGTTCAGGTAACAAGATGTTTTATTCTTTCCGTCATTCAATAACACGTCCGATTTACAGGCTTCACGAAATATTGCAAAGGAAAAAAATGATAGGCTTCATAGCATTAACTTCCCACATGCATGGGCTTAATTTCCTATGCTGCTATAGCACTTACGTGTTATTGTGTAAGCAAGCCATGCGTGCGCTTCCTGATCCTATAGTAGACACATCGGCAGATTTGCTGCAATGTTAAATGTTTAATTACCTGCCCTCAGACACAATGAGTTTTAAAAAGTGCCTCTTCTATCATGTCCTTGTATTGCGCATCTCGCGCTTTCTCTTTCTCCCTCTTTATCTGACTCTCTCGCGCTCCCGCGCGTTCTCTGCTCTCTCGTCTGCCCGTGTGTATGTGTATTGCGCGCGCTTTCCCTATCTTTCGGTCGTGTTCGCGCTTTCTCTCACGCACAGGCAAACGCACATGCCTACGCACACGCATACCCGCTAAAAATCATAAGTAAGAAGCCACTTCACGCAGCTCCAAAACGACTTCAGCGCATGATGCTTCGGCTCCAAGCATATGATGTAGAACTACACTACACATCGGGCAAAGAAATGCTCTTCGCAGACACTCTAAGTAGAGCCCCTGTTAACAATGTTTGTAGAACGGCCAACGAACAGTTAGAGAAGGTGAAGATGATGCAGCATTTACCCATAATAGATTATAGGTC
Organism: Priapulus caudatus; assembly: GCF_000485595.1. Taxonomy (NCBI): domain Eukaryota; kingdom Metazoa; phylum Priapulida; class Priapulimorpha; order Priapulimorphida; family Priapulidae; genus Priapulus; species Priapulus caudatus. Next base: position 348,008 of record NW_014577149.1, read on the forward strand.
ACGGCAGATGCAGGCACATACAGAAGAATATATCTGCTTACAGACATTGATGAATGTCATAATCCGCAGATGCCCTGAGTTTTAGAACAGAGAAACTCAGCATCCAAGATGGCATCTTGTTTCGATTAGAGAGAGCGAGCTCGTGCTCACGCTGAAATATATAACAAACTAATAAAGTATATGGCAGCACCGTAATGAACCACGTGCATATTGTTACAACGCACGCATGCACGCGCGCGCACAACACACACGAACACGCACGCACGCACGATCTCTCTCTCTCTCTCTCTCTCTCTCTCTCTCTCTCTCTCTCTCCCTCTCTCGCACGCACACTCTTTCTATATATCCCTTCCACTCCACTCCATGCATGTGTGTGGTATCTACATATATATATCACTATGTACATATGTACACGCCATAACATTGATTCAGATCAAAATAAGAATCAGACAGCAGGTTATTAAATGGTGCCAAAACGTTTTAATACAGAAAATGGTGAGATCTGCATGTATCTATCAATTCAGTTCACTTTTGGGCCTTTTTGGCATTTTTTTAATTTTCATAGATTTCGAATGCATTTTTTTGGGGGTGTAATAAAGAGGGGTCACGCGGGACCAAAAAGCAGATGCGGCGAGACCTGAGAAACAAACAATTATTTGTTTGGGCTTAAAATATATAATATCATACATACAGATGATATATGATATATATATCTATATTATATATACACATATATATATATAATAATATTATATTATATATATATATATATATGTATAAAGCTGCACGCATCCGTAATCCATGCGGCGGCGTTTTATAGTCGCTTCGATCGCTGTCGGGCGTACTCTTCGCTAATCGTCACAACCTGGGACAGCATTTGTGTGGGTTGGTGGTGTGAAACGCGTTGCGAATAGCCGGTGTTTATCTGGTACTACGATAATGCGTGTAGCCGACTGAATAGCCTAGACAACTCGCAAAACTATAAGCGTTCGTGGGCGCAGAACTACACAATTTTCTCCCGTAGAGAATGTCTTTGTGATATATCAGCTAGTCCTGTCAGCGCCCATATGTACAAAGGGCGTCGTGAAAAGCGGCCACGTACCTTGATGTACCGTTGCATGCATGATTAGGCTGTGAGCCGGTACTTGCTGTAGACCTTATTTGCGCTATGCACTAGAGAAAATACTCAATTCTGCACCGAAATGAATGAAGGGTTCGTAACAGCGGTTTTCCACGTTGAGCTGTCATAGAGACTAACACAGCTGAGCTTAAAGGACAGTAGGCCTCTAGGAATTTTACTGCATGGCAACCCGTTTACTTACTGTATAAACAAATCGTTATACTTACAACGTATTTGTTAGCGAGATACTATTTAATTGTTTATTTACAGGCCGGGGACGGAGCCACCTACGAAATAAGACGGCGCCATGACGCGACACAGTGCTGCACCTCGAAAAGTTGCCGTATTTGCAATTATTTTGCACGTTAGCAGACCGAGGCTAATCACAAAAAGTGCAATTATTAAGCCATCTGACATAGTCAGATGCAGCTGTAGAATCGGGCATGAGCGTGCGTGCTGAGACACTGAATATATACCGTCCGATCCAACCGCGTCCGTCCGTCCGTCAACAGTGTGGGCAGCAAATCTTAACGACAGATTGCGTATGGTCACGATACATCTGAGGTTGGAGGGAGGTTCCGAAAACAAGTTGGGATGTACGACGGGTAGTGGTCGGGTAGTAAAAGAAGGGGGGAAACATTCCCTTATATGATATATAGAGGAAATGCAGAATTGCGCACAAAATCTAAGCTTGACTGGATGTGATAGTCGGTGTAATGTTGTAGGAAAAGATATGATGAACAAGAAATTGGAAGTCCAGGTCTAAAGGTAATGGGCAGCAGGGCTGGATTTTAGGACATTAATTTTGGAGTGATCCTGACGGAGCGATTGAAAAACTTTTTTGTTTCAGCGTGACCTAGCTTTGGTATTTTGATGCATGAAATGTACTTTCTGCTGACATGCGAAGAGTAAGTGTCGGATAACTTTTGACGCCCAAGAGGCGGGTAAACAATGGATTTGTTTACTGTTAGAAAGAAATTTGACTGCCGGGTCTTCTGTTAGTAGAATCTATACATGACACTCGACGATCAGCTATCGCACGATAATGTCAGCAGCGTGGAAATTTCAAAAAAACATAAATTTGTTGAAGAAGTTTTTATGCTCAACTACATCGTAATATTTCTATGGCATTACTGTACTCGTCAGTGGTGTTAGCATGTAACGTATGCCACTGCCGAGTGGGGCCATAGCTGCCAGTGACATCAGTGAGTGTGGTAGTGATGTAGTTTTTCGATGCGTTAATTAGTTAGATGTAGGACTCTGCTATTGGTATAGCCTGTGCCTACAGACATCGTGGGGTATGATGGTCTTACTATTCTGTCTTGCTGTTGTAGTGATACCGATGGTAGCTTCCATCAACTTTACTCTAAAGACACTTAAACGTAGCGCCGCCATCTCGTGCAACTTTCATCAACGATCGACACCAAACGAACATTCCTTTGAGAAAGGTTCCTGATACCATCCCTGTGCCTTCCATATATATAGCAACAGCGTGTCATGTGAACACATTGGACTAACACGGCGGGTTTAACTAGCAACCACCACTTCAAGAGTCAATACGCAGTAAGTCCCGTTAGATAAGCGCTGTCGCTCCGCAGCACTTATATTTATACCTAAATGTTATTTAACCGAACGATATTCATTTTAGGGCAAATTTATCCATATTATAATTAAAACTATATGTCGTTTATAAGATATTATAATCCTTTTGCTTTTAAATGAATAAATAAGAAACACCCTCGGTCTGTAGCCCTTGACTGAAAAGTGTTTTTGCGCAACTTATCAGATCGTGCACTTTGAGTGGCGCCACCGTCGTTGTAATCAAACTGTAGTCGTTATAGTTTTAAAACATTTTTTAATAATATTTCTAATGGCGATTGAACCATGAAACTTTTTATGTAGCGTAATTTTAACCTAAATTAACTGAAAATAACCCTAGAACCTAGAGTAAACGATCCCTTTAACTACCGGACAATACCTCGACTGGCGACCGCAATAATTCCGCATGCTATAGCAAATCCGCAACGAGTCGATCAAATACTATAGACACGCGTCTAATGCAGCGTCAATATGATATTTAATATCAGAGGTAAATAATGACTGATGAATGTTATTATTCACCCCTGATAATCTATATAGCGGTCTTCGCTTTATCGGGCCTCGCTCGGTAAAACGTGCGCATCGCTTAGACGACACATGCCATTACGAATTTGGTGCGTGTTCACCACTTAATCATGGCCACAACTTATTAGGGACATTTTGTATATATATATATATATATATATATATATATATTATATTGTGAAGCAGAGATGCAGGAAACGAACAAGGTCCAGTAATCGCTATAAGAGTGTGTTGAGGTAAAATGATTGCGACGGAAATCTACATGTAGTGGACATAATTGAATGAACGATGGCGCTAGTCATATCGGTTTTCATATCGCATATCTCAGTCGGCCGCTACGTTCTGCCGAAGAGAGCTAAACCACTGGAGTAAGCTACATCTAGTGTTCCCGAAAATGGCAAACCTCAACCGCAAAACGCAAAACGCAAAACGCAAAACGCGCAAAACGCAAAACGCAACCCGCAAAACGCGAATGGCGCTCCATTGTCACCACTTTGCGGATTTTCCTAACTGGTTCGCATATAACGGTGAGAGTAAGAAGGCGACGTTACTTCCTTCCCGCACGGTAAATACATGACATTATCAACATGCCTGCAGCAGTATGCACCCTGCGTGAGACATTGATGTCGTTGCTGTTGACCCATCACCTTGCTTCTAGTTACATATGCTGGGTGTAACATTGATGTTGTGGGAGTTGACCCATCATCTTGCTTCTAGTTACATATGCTGGGTGTAACATTGAAATATATGTATAAAGCTGCACGCTCGTATCCATGCGCGCGGTTTTATAGTCCTTCGATCCTGTCAGGGCGTACTCTTCCTAATCGTCACAACCTGGGACAGCAGTGAAGTGTGAAACGCGTTGCTGAAATAACGCCGTGTTATCTGGTACTAGCATGCGTAAAGCTGTGTAGCCGACTGAATATGCTAGACATCGCACTAAGCGTTCGTGCGCAGCTCAATTTTCTCCCGTAGGAGAATGTCTTTGTGATATATAGTCACAGTGGCTGTCACGCATATGTACAGGGCGCGTGAAAAAGCGGCCACGTACTTGATGTTACCGTTGCATGCATGCAATCTAGCTGTGAGCCGGTATTGTGTAGCTTTTCGCTATGCACTAGAGAAATATCATTCTGCACCGAAATGAATGAAGGTGTTCGTCAGCGGTTTCCACGTTGAGCTGTTCGAGCTACAGCTAGCTTAAAGGGACAGTAGCCTCTAGGATTTTACTGCATGCAACTTTACTTACTGTATAACAAATCGTCTATACCTACACGTATTTGTTACCAGATACCTAGTTTAATTGTTATAATTAATTACACACCAACGCTACGAAATTTGAACGGCGCCATGACACCCGCGACCGTGCTGCCACCCCGAAAAAGTTGCGTATTTGACAAATTATTTTGCACGTTACAGACCGAGGGCTAATCACAAAAGTGCAATTATTAGCCCATCTGACATAGTCAGATGCAGCTTGTAGAATCGCATGAGCGTGCGTCCGTGCGTGCGTCCGTCCGTCCGTCCGTCCGTCCGTCAACAGTTGGGCACAAATCTTAACCGCTTGACGTATGGTCACGATATTCGGGACGTGGGGGGTAATCCGAAAACAAGTTGGGATGTCGAAGCTGGGGGTCAAAGGTCAACGGTCAAGAGGTGTAAAAGAAGGGGGAACATTCCCTCCTTAACTAAAGGTATAGTGAGGAAATGCAGAATTGCGGCACAAATCTAAACGGCTTGACCTAGGCTCGTGATAGTCGGTGTATAGCATCATGGTAGGAAAAGCCATCACTGTGCCGAAATTGGAAGTCACAGGTCAAAGGTCAATGGGCACAGGGCTGATTTTAGACATTTTCTAAGGACATGGTCTGACGGAGCGATTGAAAAACTTTTTTGTTTCAGCGGTGACCTAGCATTTTTATGGCTTTATTGAAATGACCATGAAATGTACTTTCTGCTGACATGCGAAGAGTAAGTGTCGGATAACCTTTTGACCCTCAAGAGGCGGGTTAAACATGGATTTGTTTACTGTTAGAAAGAATTTGACTGCCGGGTTTGTTAGTAGAATCTATACATGCCTGGATGTATGAGGCTACAATGTCACAGTGAAATTTCAAAAACTAAATTTGGTTGAAGAAGGTTTATGCTCCTTAAATCGTATAATTTCTATGGCATTCTGTACTGTCAGTGTGTTACATGTAACGTATGCCACTGCCAGTGGCCACTAGCTGCCAGTGCATGTGGTGGTGGTACTGTGTAGTTTTTGCCTGCGTTAATTAGTTACATGTGACAGCTCTCTATTTTAGCCTGTGCCTACAGGTACGCGTGGGTAAATAGATGAGTGCTTACCTATTCTGTCTTGCAAATAGTTGTAGCTACTACGTACGATGGTAGCTTCCATCTTTAATCTAAAGACACTTAAACGTACGCGCCATCTCGTGGCAACTTTCATAACGATCCCAACGAACATTCCTTTGAGAAGGTTCCTGATACCATCCCTTTGCCTTCCACTGTTTCGGCGCGTATGTGAACACATTTGGGACTAACAGGGTTTACTAGAATCCCACAACTCTACCACAGAGTCACCACAGTAGACGTTAGATGAGCGCAGTCACTCCGCGGCACTTGTTAGCTCATCTGGCGTAGTCAGATGCAGCTTGTAGAATCGCATGATTGTCCGTCCGTCCATGCGTGCGTCAACAGTTGGGCACAAAAATCTTAACCGCTCGACGTACGGTTACGATATTCGGGACGTCGAGGGGGGATTGTGAAAAGGACTCAGGATGACAAATTTTGGGGGTCAAGGGTCGAAGGTCAAGATGTGTAAACCGAGGGGGAATATTTCCCCCTTAACTTAAGGT
>NW_014577149.1:354677-360995 GCF_000485595.1 Priapulus caudatus
AACATTTAAGTCGTGCGTAGTGACACCTTTGTTAGCGCAGGTATAATGCAGATACGCAGTTGCGTACACATCATTTCAGCATACTTCTGCATTCTGCATACCTTCACAAATCCCACTTGCGTTGATACAAATCGCATGCCTGAACTCCTGTTTTATGGTGCATGTGACCCTACCCTAACCCTATTTAAAAAAAAATTAATAATTCTGATGTAAAAATTATTTGTTGTTATTAAATTGTTGTAAAAAAATCATGTAAATATTTGCGTTAATTGGAAAAAAATCTTGACCTTTGACCCTTGACCCCCAAAATTTGTCATCCTGAGTCCTTTTCACATTCCATATGCTGGGTGTAACATTGATGTTGTGGGAGTTGACCCATTATCTTGCTTCTAGTTACACGCCCTGAGAGGAAAGCTGTTGGCCGTGGGCACTCAACTACCCGTATCCTCACATTTACTATACAATTGACTCCTGGATGCATCAGAGCAAGAGCCTCTACACATAAAGGACCATTTCTAAAACACGACAAATTGCAACGTTCAGCCGCGTGCAAGGCGTGTTGCTCTGAGCGTCTGACTTGCTCGACAGTCTGGGGTTTCTAACAGTTTTGTGTTTATCTGCTGAGAGCACTCGGCAATCCTATCCTGCGGTGTGTATCTCTGTTATCTGGCGCCCTCGGGAATATTATTCGTCGTCAAACAGCGAGAAACGAGCGCTCACATAGCGCCTAGCTCCCTCAAGACAAGTTAGCGCTGACGCAGCGTCCCGTGGGTTCATGCTCGTATAACCCGTGTACGCAGGCAACGTCTGTAACGTGTGACAACGTGCTGCCATTACCATCGCCATAATATACCACATCGGCTAGGTTAACTAATTCACACATTCTCTCCATGTCGGGTCACTACCGATCATGACAGCTATAATGCTGCGAGCGTAAACGGGTAAGACCCAGGTTCGCCCCTTTGCCTTCGACCGCGCGTATATGGCCACGAACTCATTCGTCGTTGAAACTGCGAAACGCACCCACGCATCAATCGCATCGTGGATGAACGTAATTCGACAGCAAAAACACGCGGTGCCACTCCAACTAACAGTATTATAAATCCTGTGCGAGAAGATGATGTAATTACACATCGTCTCGTCATTATCAGATTCTATTTTTTCAGTATTTATACGAGTTTCATATTAAATTGTGCGTAAAAACGTCTTCTCGAGCAGAGTGTCGTGATGTTGAACTTAGATCGCGTGTGCAAGCAGAAGCCTGCTGAATCATTAACATTCTAGTTGTTGTGTGCTAACTGGGATATAGGTTACAGCCAAGTTCGCTGCAGGTGAGTCATGGCGATTACATTTCAGCGAAAAAAGATTTTACATTATTTGTCAGGATTCTGAAAGCCATGCGTGGCTTTCAGAATCCTGACAAATAATGTAAATGTTTTTTTTGCCGAAATGAGCTTAATATCTTGTCGATTATCCTAGAGCATTGTGTCGACGGACTTTAGATTACAGTCAACATGTGAGTAAGTGAGAAACGGCGACGTACGTGGGTCAGGTAATTATTCTAACGCTTTTTATGGGGGTTATATGGCGGCTTCACGGGGTGAGTATACAATTTCATCAGCATCATTGTACGACAATGCGGCTACGGGTGATGCTGATGCCATAGATAGACGTTATATTACGAACTATAATCATGATATATGTAGCGATGAAACTGAATTCTACGGGCATGGTGCATGCGTACGGGTAATTTATTCGACGTTTTCTGCGTTCTGCGGGTTTTGCTCTCTGTACGTGCGCATAAAATCCATATTCGTCGTGATAGCCGATGCTGTATGATTATCATCAGTACGACACTAGCGCCATACGGCGCAATTTGTAAACTCGCACCGCACGTCGTGTACGGTAATGAATTCTTCGTCTTTGATGACCAGTGTTAATTAGGACACTGCGACCACAACTCACTGTATGCAGTGACCACCGTTTGATGGCGACGCCGCAGGCTGATCCCTGACAATCTAAAGTCATTGAGCCTACGGTCAACCATGTTACCAGTAACCCAGTTAACCATACTAAAGCTGTATCCCTTAACATCTCTCGTGCGACGCAATTCTCGGTTAATGTCGGCGTGATCCACTTGTCCGTTACTAAACAGCTTTCCGTCGCAGATGACAGCTGACTCAGACAGCTGTAGCTTATTATTAAAATATCTAATTGCCTAATGCAACTATAGTTACTATTAACAAACTGTAGAGACGGATTCTTGCGTCAAACAAGTAACATCAAAATGTAACCTACAACAAGAAGTCAACAAAGCAATTTTAATAGTTATGTATGCTGGTTGTTATAACAATGTACGAGCGCATGTTCTAAGATAATACGTCTTGCTGTAAACATTTGCTGTTACGCGAGCAATACCAGTAAGCATCATAATGGTCGAAAAATGGTTCGAAATCTTTACTTTAAGACAGCTGAGAAAAATTGCTTTCGATGTCTTGTATGAGGCAGGCTTCCGTAGCTAATAACAAATGTAATTGCAAAAAATATGAGGCGCCGTTGCTTATAATATACGGCGAGAACACGAAAGATTTTTGGAAACGACTTCGTCGTTATGTCGGCCATAGATAAACACGACGGCGTTTCCTCGCGAATAGAGTCAAAATGGCCGCTATCCTGTCTCAGAAATAAAATCGCTTAAAAGGAAAATTGAAACTCGATTTTACTTGTTCGATAAAACAAAGCTTTCACGTCGACTCGCCGCTGTTGCTGGCGTTGGGTTGCGTTGCGTTGCGTGGGCCGTAATCATGCCATTCGAGGGGCACCGCAGCAGCGGCGAAAGTGCTGTTAACTAAACCAAACTAGACTCGGCGTTTCTGTGAAACAAGATGCGAAACTCTCTCGCGCTTACAGAGAGTTCTCTCAAGATGTCGTCTAAACGCGATGGGGGAATTTCCTGCTCGCCAGATGGTACTGCAGACGATCGTCTGTCGTAACATTGACTTTCTCCTTTTCGCTTCTACGCCACTCCACGTCCTCCTCCCCTTGTCCTACCCTTCCTCTTCTTCCTCCCACTTTCCTCTCCACTTGTCCTCCTTTCTATCCTCTCCCATTGCCCTCCTCCTTGCACTCCCATTCTTCTACCTTTCTCTTCCCCATTTCTCCTTCCTCCTTTGCCCTCCCCATCCCCTCCTTCCTCCACCCCTTCCCTTCCTTATCCGGCTCCCCCTCACTGGTTCGCATCCCAGATATCCCGAATATAAATTTTATCTGCGGTCTCTCGTACATCATTCGTTTCGCGAGACCGTGAAAAAATGATTGCGCTGGGAGCGTGGACAATTACGTGATTGCATGCGCTCAGTGCGCATGGCGGTCGTCTCCACCTCAGCATCGCTCGGCGTGTGCGCTCGCGCTCGTTTTTGTCTCTTCCCGACACCGCGCCACTAGCTGCAGACTAAATTGAGCAAACAGCGAAGTAATTTTAAGCGTGGCGCGCACAATGCGACAATTCTCGAACAATTGTTTTGGAACGCGTACGCACGCGCGCGCACGCACGAACGTTCTCTGTTTATCATATACGCATCGCGACGGGCTAGCTCAACATATGCGCTTGGATAATATTTATCCCCCCCCCCCACGCACACACACCTCATCCCTCCCAGTCGACGGGCTTTTAGGCGTCGGCGATTGTTGACTAACATCGATGCACGCGACCGTGTGAGTTTAATATGCAAACGATACAGCGGCCGAGTCGCTACCGTTGCTATCGGGCATTTGTGTGTGCATTTGTTGCTGTGCGTGCGCGTGACTGTGCGTTAGGATCAAAAGTGATTCATCGCTTGACAGCGCCATCTCACGTCAGCTATGCAAAGTTATCGAACGAGATGTTGTTCAATGCAGGAGCCCTGTCAGACTGTAGCAACGACAAGCGCCACTTATTTCACAATCATTTCAAATGAGTACCTGGGGAATATAATGAATTCATTTCCCCAGCAATTTATCTCTTGTTTACGATATTATAACCGCAATCTCGCGCTGATTGCTGCAGCTGTAAAGCTGTACAGACGTGAGTCTGACAGAATGCTCGCTGCCAGTTCATCTAGTTTTACTGTGCGGAACACAATACTCCTGGCAACGGTGGACTAATTCACATTGTCTGCGTAATGGCGAAGTTGATACGAACGAGATTGAACACGCCGAGTGAAACAGAATTGGGCACTAAGGCGCAACACGCGCGAAGCTTGAATGTGTGGCATATAGACGTATACGTGGTACTTCAATCATTCCTAGAAGCGGCTAGTACGACGTATAGGACAACCGCATGCATGGTCTGGCAGCCCCAGCAGATATCCACCATGAGTAAATATACTGCCATTATTCATTCCCGCTCCACACGAGACTATGCCAAATACGCAGCTGCCCATCAGTAAATGATTTGAATATGAATCGGAGAAGAATATAATGTGTTCTACCAAGAGTAAAACAATACGGGATTAACTGTTGCGTTCCACATAACGCACCGTATTTTATTACCTCACCAGGAGTGAATAAAAACCAAGAAGTGAATAAAACGACGTTTACGCTAACGTAGTTCCTCGTTCGATACCCAATTTCAGTCACCATCGCAGATTTTAAAGACGCATGAAATAGCGATCGCGTTATTAAAATAAAATGAAGAGACGACTAGTAGTTTCCCCCGGAGCTGGATATAAACACGAGGCAACGGCCGCTATGGTAATAGAATTATTCCGAGCAATTTTCTGCGTAGCGAGAATATCGATAAGAATTTGGTTTGTGCCTGAGAATCGCAGTCTGCGTTTTAGAGTTGTCGGGTTGCAACTGTAGATGGCGCTCTGTCACAGCTTAGCGCATGCAGAGACGCTCAACTGGATTATAACATGCCGCGTTCAGCCGTAGTCTTACTCTATATGCATCCACTAGACAGCGCTAATAAAAGATTACATAGCTAAAGTAGGAATATGAAAAACGTTTTTTTAATACATGACGTTTCTAAAAATGTCATATTTACTCATCGATATATATGCATGTCATTATTGCTTAACTAAACGCAATAATAGGCCTAATAATAGGTAATAACTGGTGACATCAGGAGTGAATAAAACACATTCGAATATACTTTCTCCTAATAACATGTACACATAATTGTAAATGGTATTTTTTATTGTGCTATAAACAAGAGCATGGAAAATCATTTACACGTCGCCCGGGAATACGGCTATCTTAGATGGAAAAACCATGTCGTAAATAAGTTTATAAACGACGAAAAATACACCTCATAAATTGTGGTATATCGGCATACACTACTTTGCAACGTCATGTCGATTGCATAAAAGTTAAGCCTTTTCATCAGGGTCGTAGCTTCCCGGAGACTGGGGCACCCATTTCTAATAAATATAAATAACGAAAACAATAATTAATACCCTATTATCAGGTGTAAATAATAGTATTATTCCTTATGTGATTTACTGTTGATATTGTCATTAACTCTACCGACTAAATTACTTATTAAGGAAGTTAAACAAAAGATGATCTATGAACTTTATACCGATAGATATTTGTACTACATTTATTATTCTGTGTAATTACTGTTTCTGGCACTCTCTAGGCGTATTATTATTATTATTATTTCCAAAGTGGATCACGGCATTAGCCGGTGGCTTCTGGGTTGACCGTGTCCCAACCTGGGACATAGGGATTCAATCAATAATTTTTCGCAGGATGTGTGCTGTTCCCAGTAGTGCGATTTTCTGCACTTCTTGGGCAGTGTGTTGGCCAGGGAGTTTCTTAAGGTTCTTCTCAAAACCATGCTTTAGAGAGTGGTTGGAGCCCTTGGAATTGTACCAGTGGTTATTATTATTATTATTATTATTATTATTATTATTATTTACGTGTTCTGGTTGTCGATTGTGTGCGATTGTATGTGATTGTGTGCGATTGTAAGCAGGGGAATAGAGATGGGGTGGGAATAGAAACTAATGAAAGTGTCAATGACACTGTAGCTCACCTTGGGTGTGATAGAAGAGGAGATGATATTTAAAATTTTGTATGTGTTTCATTTATGACAGACCAAAATGTGATCAAATGTCCTTATTCCCTGTTTTACACTAATATAGGTTAGTTTTGATGCGAAAATAAATGTTTCAGATCTGAAAGTCTGAAATCTTGACGAGAGATGGCGTTACGCCTAAATGATCGCCATTTTTGTTTTCGAATATCGCACAAATAAAAACAATAAAACATTCCAGTCAAATTACTGTAACGAAGAATCTAAAACACAATATTACACGTAGGTATGATTAG
>NW_014577149.1:361005-363365 GCF_000485595.1 Priapulus caudatus
GGGGCCAGCACTGTGCATCCGGAGATGATGTGGCTGATTGTCTCCTCTGCTTTGCTGCACATTCTGCACTTGATGATGTTGCGTTGATGGTATCTGGTGTTGAGTGCTTGGTCTTGAGCTGCAATGATCAGGCTTTCTGTCTCCCCTTTGAGCCCGGAACTACTGAGCCAGGCAACGCTTGCAGTCTTGTCGACAAATGGCCTGTCGAGGCTCTTGTAGAATCTTCCATGCAAAGGCTTGTTCTTCAATACCTCGATCTTCTCTGCTTTTTCTTCTTCTTCTTCTTCTTCTTCTTCTTCTTCTTCTTCTTCTTCTTATTATTATTATTGTTATTATTATTATTATTATTATTATTATTATTATTATGTAGTCGCTGGATTGGTTACTGCTGTCAGACGTCTGTGCGCGTATAGCAATGTGTTAAGTGCGCAGTGAAAAGAGTGCACAATTAAAGTGTAATACTATGTGTAAAAACAGAGAAATAAAATAGAAGAAAGATGTGTACTTACAACCGCCACTTCGCTGCGTATTATTTACACTCACACAAAGTCAAATACAAATCACAAAGGGTAGTTCAAAATAAAAGGGTGCGCTCAACACAGTGAATTAGAAAAGAAAACGAGAGCGAGAGAGCGAGAGAGAGCCACGTGTCTCCCCGTGCGGGCTGTCTTATACCCGCCCTTGCAAGTTGAGCCGCGATGCTATTACCAAATAGGCTTCCACCAATCACTGCTGGCTACAGGGAAGGTATAGGGTCTGTGATTAGTGCCTATGGTCAGTTTTAGCACTGGTTTTAGGGTGATGACGGAATGGATGGCCAATGGCGAGTCGGGAGTGGAGATGTTTTGCGCCCCGTATGCCACGTAGGTGGCCTATACGTAGGTATGACCAAGGTATGACGTAGGGCTGATGGCGCATTGCGGCAATTTAGAAATAGAGGCAATATAGAAATAGCGGTGTAATGTTTTCAGATGGGTAATGTGTGGATTGAAGATGCTGCGGCAGGAAAATGATCAGCGCTAATGTGGCAGTAATGTGGTTATAGTGTCCGGTTTGCAATAGAGCTATAGCGTAAACTACATGTGGCTAGTATGTGTGAAACCAAACCTTGTGAAAACTGACACAGTGTGTGCGGTTGCACTGGTTGTCTATCAGCAGCTGTTTATGTTCCGCTGTTGCTTCCGCTAAATGACATTAGCGTTGCTACAATAAAATTACTAGTTTTAAAAATTTGACTTGCGCCCAACTTTATTTTTCATATGGCTTATTTTTATAAAACTGTAAAAATTGAATGTCTTACTTTAATAATTATGAAGTGCCTAGTCTCTTTTAATTTTCAAGAAGGGCAAGATTTTGAAACGGGTGTACTTGTACTTAATGGCCAGAGAGTAAGTTGGATTTTAGCGGATTCGGTCCGCAGTTCTAGGTTAATATTGGCCGATAGAGAGCGCTGCTAGTTCCCTTTGGCGTGAATATCGTAATGATGCTGCGGCATGTAACTTGTTAGTGCTGTCTCTCCACTGCGTTCCCTCGTGAAACGAAAAAAAAGTCCGTGCCATCGTAAAATTCATCAGGAGATGAAGCTGCATGATGAACTGATCTGTAATGTTATTGTTTCTTACATTTCTCGATCTATCCTCTCTCTCTCTCTCTCTCTCTCTCTCTCTCTCTCTCTCTCTCTCTCTCTCTCTCTCTCTCTCCCTCTCCCACTCGCTCCCCTCCCGTTCACTCTCTCCCTGCACCCCCTCTCTCTCTCTCCATCGTTCTCCGTCTGTCTCTGTCACTCTGTCTCGTGCACACGCGCGTTCTTTATCTCTCGCCCTGCTCAATATATCTTAGCGCCTCTCCACGTATCGGGTTTAGCGGTACGCAGCGGTATAAATCAGCGCTCGCAGCGAGATCTATAATAAAGCTGCCAGTAACTTCATCCGGGATCAAGAGGTGTTGCGCACCTCACCTGCGTGTTCGCTTACTTCGCGTGTTTTCTGCCGTGTTTTCAGTCGCGTTTACTACCGCTGCCACCAATATCGGGGGCTTGTATATCGGTGCAGTTTTTTTTCTCCGCAAAGGGGTTTTTCAGGTATTCATCTCCATATTTCAACGCAACTCAAACGCTTGCCACGCTTACCTGTCAGCGATGATGTATAGAACGACTATATCATCATTACGCTCTATGTGGCGTGGATGGGCGGAAAAACTGTAGGGGCATGATGGCGTGTTGGTCACCGTCATTAGATGGTGGATAGATAGATAGAGAGAGAGAGAGAGAGAGAGAGAGAGAGGAGAGAGAAGAGAGAGAGAGAGAGAGAGAGAGAAAGGGAGAGAGAGAGAGAGAGAGAGAGAGAGAAAGAGAGAGAAGA
>NW_014577149.1:363390-379444 GCF_000485595.1 Priapulus caudatus
ATGTATGTATGTATGTGTGTGTGCGTGCGTGCGTGCGTGCGTGCGTGCGTGCGTGCGTGCGTGCGTGCGTGCGTGCGTGCGTATGTATGTATGTATGGATGGATGGATGGATGAATTCTTAGCAGCAACGCGCGTTGTCTCACTACCTGTAGCTGTATGTTTTTTATTCCCGCGGCTGGCTATCCTGGTTTACTTTCATTTCCGACACATACAGTGGTTCGAAATATCTAGAAACATAATGTGGGCTTGTTAATAGTTATGAGAAGAATCAGTGTCGTATATGCAACAAATTTTAGGTATAAGATACCGTCTACCGTGTAAGATAATCCGGTTCTTCCTATTTGCTCCGAAATTACACAGATTGGTCTGTAACAAAATAGGTTTATTCCGCTGAAATCTGATAGCAAAAGAAAAATTGTCAAACTGTCATTATTAGTGTTTCTATTCATGTTTTCCGGATAACATGACAACACCGCGCGTCTCCGTTTTATTTATTCTGTGAACTTTAGACCCGTGCTAGGTTAAAAAATTGTCTTTTGTTTGTTTGCGCGATGTTTTTTTACATTTTTCAATTCCCCAAAAAGCTTTCTATTTTAGGTAGGTTTTTACGAATAACTGTTTGTTTGTTGAATGTTTGTTTCACATCAAGATTGCATATAATTAGCTAAAAAAATTTAACGTTGGTGCTCGACTTATAAAACAAGTTTTGATATATCAACTCTTTGACTATCAGGAAGAAATCTTTGAACTTTGCTGATCAATGCTTGAGCTTTTCATATACGCGATAACCGCGCCGGCTATATACGCAAATAGTCATTTTCTTTCCTCGGTATAGAGACAAGAAGTCAGTCAACATATTACCGCTCCTATAGCTTGGACAGCCGAGTCATTAGTTTGTAGGGCAAATCAATTATCTCGTAAATGGTTTAAGAGTTTTAAGCTCCCGCCGAAAGTGATTGCATAGTCTCGTGACCACCGTCCTTGCCGCAGTAGAACCTGACACAACTAACTGATATGAATTTTCTGCAAGTAACGGCAACACGTGTGATAATTAATTGATTATCGCATTGAGCTTATTGTATTCATGAGGAAAATATTGGTAGCTGATGCTCGGGTCTGGAAACAGGAGCCTATCTGCCTACATATTTGTCTTGCACATGATTGCATACTTCTTGGGGGCTACATTAAGATTGGGGGGGATTTAATGTTCTTGTTCAGTTGTAACTAATTACCCGGATATCATATAACTGATTAGAATACATATACATATATATATATCATTATATATAAATATAGAATATTTCAGGGATAACTACAGGTTGGTTGTTGCTCGTTAAAGCAGCGTGCGCTTAGAGGCATGTCTGATTAGAACACCCTCACTATATATATATATATATATATTAGAACACCCTCATTAACCGTTGTCAACGACTCTGTCATTATGCGGTGCGAGCCGTATTTATGCGGGTGGGGAGGCGTCGGTTATGCTTCTACATTATGGTAAAAGTACAGATTCAAATTACCCGGCGTCAAATTCTTCGAGTTATCCGACGCCATTTGTTCGAGGTTTGGCGGAAAACTGCGTTTACTCATCTCGCTCTTTCTTTAGATTGTGCAGACACAAAAAGATGAGGGTTTCAGACATGCCTGCAATGTAGCGCTAGTTTCAATTCTCCTTATTTAGACTTGCTTCGTCTCTAACATTCTGCCATATCCACGCATCTGATACATTAGGAATTTGCGCAGTTACATTCTCAAGAGACCCCGTTTGTGACGTATATTATATTATTTAATGGGAAATCCGTTCTAGCGCAAGAAGATGGTGGCGCGGGAAACGGTGCTAGAGAAGAAGTGCTATGACGTTTTCATAAACAACCGGATGAAACTCACAATATACTGCACCTTATAGCCACATAATGTATTTCCGGCCTAAAAATATTTCATGTCCGCAGATGAAATGCACGAGAAAAGCACGCGACTTTTAAACGTGCGGCTTTTAAAAACCTCGCAAATTTTCAGCATCATATTGAACGCTGCCTTGATAAGTTCCTCCACTTGATTAGTATAGCAATTAATACCCGGACACACACGTGCGCATAAATACACACAAACACACACACACACACACACACGTGCGCATAAATACACACACACACACACACACACACACACATATATATATATATATATATGTGGTGTGTGTGTGGGGGGGTGCGTGTGTGTATGTGTTGTGTAGTGTGTGTGTGTGTGTGTGTGTGTGTGTGTGTGTTTTGTGATGTGTGTGTGTGTGTGTGTGTGTGTGTGTGTGTGTACGTGTGCGCAGTGTGTGTGTTGTGTGTGTGTGGCTGTGTGCTGTGGTGTGTGTGTGTGTGGCGCGCCAGTCTATGTGTGAAGGTGTGTGTTGCAATGTGTGTGTTGTGTGTGTGTGTGTTGTGTGTGTGTGGTGTGTGTGTGTGTTCGTGTGTCGTGTGTGTGTGTGTGGTGTGTAGATGACGTGTGCGAAGTGTGTGTGTGGTGTTGTGTGTGTGTGTGTGTGTGTGTGTGGCGGCGCATGTGCCGTAGTGTGTGTGCATAGTGTTGGTGATGTGGTGATGTGTGTGTGTGTGTTGTGTGTGTGTGTGTGTGTGTGGTTGTGTGCTCAATGTTATGACCTGTATGGATACCAATTCTGCGCTAGACGATGATGATTAATAGCTGACCGACGTAGTGGATGTTTTCAATGTGTGAGCTAACTGGGGTTGTGTAACTTTTAGATCTTTAGTACAATTAAAATCCGATTCATACCTTCCCGCCTAAATGCTGGATAAATCGATATTATATACACATGCTTCTGGCGGTATCAAAAGTACGATAAGGTCCGCGCGGGCTGTTATATATGTAAAAATAATCGTTAGTAATAGCCAGCCGAGAAATAATACATATGGTATATTATGTTAATATGCAAATACATTCATTATCAACACAAAATCTGTCATTAGGCCTAATGAAGTTTTTCCAAGCATCAATGAGATATCAATGAGTAACAAACGCTGTTCTGGTAATATCTCGCTATAAATATTAAATGTTTGGGTACCGTACAAACAAATACCCTCGACACGCTTTTCAAACCAAGCTCCATAAATGAACGCGTTTCCCAAAGATTTTCTTCCGCAAGGAATCCGGCCCACCATGCCCATGCGTCACACTTTGTGAAGCAACAAATGCAAGCAATAGTTAGTCAATGTGGTCGCGTGTAAATTTTTAACGATGAAATGTAGGGCGTGTATCTAGGCAAACGAAATAGACATAATATGGAAAGCCATTACGCAAAACACTACGGCTATTTTAATCGCGCCTTAAAATGTATTTATCGCGATGAATTCCAGCCAATCAGAATACAGTGGTTTTATAATTGCGCTGTAAATCGATTTAAGCGGCGATATAAAACCACTGTTCATGATTGCTAGAAATCATCGCGCTTTAAAAACATTTTAAGCGCGATTAAAATAGGTAGGTGTGTGCGGTAAGGAAGGCTTAGGTTCGGAAAAGAGGCACGTCTGCTCGCATTGCCATCCACGATAATAGGATTCCATCACAGCATATATATATCAATGCGCTGGCGAACAGTAGTTATGTTAGATTACGTTTAATATAGGTGGGGCATGATGATATGTATGTATGTATGTATGTATGTATGTATGTAATGTAATAGTATGTATGTATGTGATGTTATAGTATGATATGTATGTAATGTATGTCATGTATGTATGTTTAATGTATGTATTATAGTAATGTATGTAAGTTATGTATGTAATGTATGTATGTATGTATGTTTATGTTATGTATGTATGTATGTATGTATGGTATGTATTTATGTATGTATGTATGTGATGTATGTATGTATGGTATGTATGTATGTATGTATTATGATATGTATGTATGTATGTATGTATGTATGAGTATGTATGTATGTATGTAATATTATTATTGTATGTATGTAATGTAATGTATGTATGTATGTTATGTATGTATGTATGGTTGTATGTAATGTAATGTATGTATGTATGTATGATATGTATGTATCGTATGGTATGTATGGTATGTATGTCATGTATAGTATGTAATGTATGTTAGGATGTATGTATGTATTATGTATGTAATGTATGTATGTAATGTATGATGTATGTATTATGTATGTAGTATGTATGTATGTATGTAGTTATGTATGTAATGTATGTATGTATGTATGTAATGTAATGTATGTATGTTGTATGTATGTAATGTATGTATTGTATTATGTATGTATGTATGTATGTATGTATGTATGTATGTATGTATGTATGTATGTATGTATGTAATGTATGTATGTATGTATGTAGTATGTTATGTATGTATCGTATTTATGATGATGTATGTATGTATGTAGTATTATGTAGTATGATATGTATGTATGTAATGTATGTATGTATGTATGTATTATGTATGTATGTATGTATGTATGTAATGTATGCTATGTATGTATGTATATGTATGTATGTATTGTAGCTATGTATGTATGTAGTAATGTATGTAGTATTATGTATGTATGTATGTATGGTAATGGTAATGTATGTAATGTAAGTATGTTATGTATGTATTGTATGTATTATGTATGATGTATGTATTGTATGTATGCTATGTATGTATGTATGTATGTAATGTATGTAATGTATGTAATGTAGTATGTATGTATGTTTCGTGTGTGGTGTGTGTGTCGTGTGTGTGTGTGTGTGTGTGTGTGTGTGTGTGTGTGTGTGTGTGTCGTAGTGGTGTGTGTGTGTGTGCTGTGTGTGTGTGTTGTGTGTTGTGTGTGTATGTATGTATGTATGTATGTATGTATGTATGTAAATGTATGCTATGTGGACTGGATATCATAGTGGATAGATGATGATGGATGAATGAATGGATGGCTATGGATGGATGGATGGAATGGATGGAGTGGATGAATGGATAGGGATGGATGGATGGACTGGATGGATGGATTGATGGATGGATGGATGGATGATGGATGATGGATGGATGGATAATGGATTTAATGGATGGATGGATTGGGTGAGGGTGTATAGATGGGTGGTTGGGTTGGGTGGTTTGGGTGGGTGGTTGGAGGTGTTCGATAGCAATGGATGGATAGATGCATGCAGGCATGGACGGAGGACGGCGGAGACGAAACGATGGATGGAATGGATTGGAATGGATGGATGGAAACGGACGGACGACGGACGGCCTTGATTGATTGATGATGGATGGATGGATGATTGATGGATGAATGGATGGATGGAGCGGACCGGACGGACGAACGGACGAACGGATGCTGGATGGATGATGGATGAATGGACGGACGACGACGGAGGACGGACGACGAACGCAACGGACCGGAGGACGGACGGACGGACGGCGACGACGGACGACGAATGATGGAGTGGATAAATGAATGCATGGAGTGGCAATGGATGGATGGATGGATGGATAGGATGGAAGAATTGATATGGATGGATGATGATTGCATGGATGGAATAGATTGGAATGGATGGTGGATGATGGATGATGGATGGATGGAAGATGGATGGGAATGGATGGATGGATGGATGGATGGATGGATGATAGATGGATGGATGGATGGATGGAATGGATGGATGGATGGATGGATGGATGGATGGATGGATCGGATGGATGGATGGATCTTTTTGATTCGGATGGATGGGTGGTGGTGTATGATGGGGGTTGGTTAGGTGTTTAGGTGGTGGGTGGGTGGGTGTTTTGGATAGATGGATTGCGATGGATGAGATGGATGCGATGGATGGATGTATGAATGATTGGAATGGATGGATGGATGGATAGATGAAGTGGATGGGTGGGTGGACGGATGGATGTAATGGAGCGACGGACGGCCGAAGGATAGAATGGATGAATGCATGGAATGAAATGGATGGATTGGATTGGATGGATGGATAAATGAACTGGATTGGCTGATGGAATGGTATAGATGGATGAATGGTTGGTGGATGGATGGATGTGATGGATGGATGGATTGGATGGTAGAGTGGATGGATGGATGGATGGAATGATGGATGGATGGATGGATGGATGGCATGGATGGATGGATGGATTGATGGATGGATGGATGGATGGATGGATAATGGACTGGATTGGATGGATGGATGATGGATGAAGGATGATGGGTGACCGGGATGATTTATGGATAGATGGCATAGATGGATTCATGGAGGAATGGATGGGTGGTGGTGTATAGATGGGTGGTTGGTTGGTGGTTTGCGGTGGGTGGTTGGAGGGTGTTGGATAGATGAAGTGGATAAGATGCAATTGCATCATGGACGGACGACGGACGGACGGACGAAACAGAATGGACTGGATGGATGGATGGATGGATGGACGGACGACGACGGACGACGGACTGACTGTTGATTGATTGATGGAATGGATGGATGGATTGGATGGATGGATGGATGGATGGATGGATGGATGGAACGGACTGGACGGGACGGACGAGCGAACGATGGATGGATAGATGGATGGATGGATGGATGGACGGACGGTCGGACGGCGAACGACGACGGACAGGACGGGACGGACGGACAGACGGACGACGGACGGACGGACGGACGAATGGATGGATGGATGATATGAATGAATGGATGGATGGATCTGGATGGATGGATGGATGGAAGAAGATGGATGGATGGAGGATGGGGATAGATGGATGGATGGATGGATGGAATGGATGGATGGATGGATGGGGATGGATGGATGGATGGATGGATGATGGATGGATGGATTGCATGGATGGATGGATGATGGATGGATGGATGCATGATGGATGGATGGATGGAGGATGGATGGATGGCATGGAATGAATGGATGGATGGATGGATGATGGATGGATGAGTGATGGACTGATGAATGATGGATGGATGGCATGGATGGATTTATTTGATGGATGGATGGTGGTGGGTGTATGGAATGGGGTTGGGTTAGGTTGGTTCAGGTGTGGGTTGGTGGTGTTTTGGATAGATGGATGGATGGATGGATGGATGGATTGGATGGTGTTTATGAAATGGAATGGATGGATGGATTGGATGGATGGATTGAATGATGGGTGGTGGTGATCGGATGGATGTCATGGCGGACGGACGGAGAAATGGATGGATGATGAATGAATGAATGAATGGATGGATGGATGGGATGGATGGATGAATGAAATGACATGGATGGATAGGATGAATGGATTTAGATGGATAGATGGATTGGATGGATGGATGGATGATGGATGGATGATGGATGGATGGATGGATGGAGGATCGGATGGATAGATGGATCGGATCGGATGGATGGATGGATGGATGGATGTATGATGGATGGATGGATGGATGATGGAAGGATGTGAGGATGATGGTGGAGGATGATGGATGGATGGATGGATGGAATGGAATTGGATGGATTGTGGATGGATGGATGGATTGCTGGATTGGATTATTGATGGACGTGGATTCGGGTGGGGTATGGAAGGGGTTCGTTAGGTGGTTATGGTGGGTGGGTTGGGTGGGTGTTTTGAGTTAGATCGGATGTGAGTATGAATTGCGATGGACTGGATGGATGGATTGGATGGATGAATGGATGGATGGGTGGACGGATGATTGTATGGATGGATGATGGTGGGTGGATGTGATGATAGATGGATGGATTAATTGGATTGGATGGATAGATGGATGGATGGAAGTGGAATGGATGGATGAGGATAGATGGATGGGTTGTGTGGATGAAATGGAAATGGATGGATGGAATGGATGAATGGATGATGATGGATTGGATGGATGGATGGATGGATGGATGGATGGATGGATGGATGGATGGATGGATGATGGATGGAGTGGTGATTTGATTGGATGGATGGATGGATGGATGGATGAATGGATGAATGGATGGAAGGGTGGATGGATAGATGGTTGGGTTGCTTGGTATATCAATGAATAAATAGATAAATCGTAACGCCGGTCTTAAATTTCAACATAACGAAATACGATGCTTATAGCTGACGAAAATTTCTGCTACCGCCGGTAAATTAAAAAAAAGCGTTAGTTATTGGATTACTATCATTCCGACAAGAGATGTTACGCAAAAGGTTTGAAAACTAATTAATATTTATGGGTGATTTATACCTGAGCTATTGTAGAAAGCATTATAATATGTTGCATCGTGTAGTCTTTGAATGCATAGCTATACATTTAGAAATTTCGTTCGTTAATTAAAATTAAATCTCGAGTAAATCGGAAAATTAATACATGTAGACAAATTAGGTCCACTTGTTAGCAAACGTAATTATCACTGATTCCTGTGAGTATGTGATGTTATAGGCTATAAAACAGCAAAAAAACAGTAAACGTCTGCCTGCATTTTTAAAATTCGCGAAAATGTATTATGGAAATGCTGCCAGAAAGCAAGTGTACGCATTTACGTCACGAAATTGGTCCTGACTGGTACCTTATCTCGACATGTATACAAAGATAATAGTGTAGAACCAAGGACCGGCAAATGGTATCCCGTAAGATCGGGAATCACGTGCCAGCGATGTTAACATATTTAAACAAACCTACTTTCAGATGTGACTAGGTGCACATATTTGTGAAAATAAAAATGCGTAAGTGTTCTAAGACATGTTAGCCTTATTTTATTTAGTCGTGTTACGCAAGAAATACCGAAAGGTTTCAGAACGGTAAAGAAAATAGGCGAATCGTTAGAAAAACGTGAAATTCTTGCGTTTTAACTACAACGGTTATGAAATATCAATCAATGGGAGAGTACGTCACAAGGTTATGTTAATCCATTATTTCGAAGAGATCGTGCTTTGCCCTAATGGCCCTGTCACACATTGACGATTTAGCCAGCGTATGCCGGACGTATCAAAATTTCTCTAAAACGCTGGCATACGCTGAACTATCGATGTTTTTTTCAATTTTGGGCGTATACATAGCGTATTCATAACGAGTTTTGGACGTATACTTAACGTATTAGTAACGTATATAGAACGTTTCGATAATTTATAGATAACTTATACCAACGAATGCTTAGCGTGTTGCCGGCGTTCACAACTTATGCCCAACGATAGTCTAACTTATGCATAGCGCGCGGCAGCGTATCGCCGACGATCACGTGTCGTAGCCTATAAAAAGGCTCCCGCTCGACGATTCAAATCATAACCGCACTAGAACAAGACATCGCAGTATAAACATCACCTTCGCAGTATCAACATTCAATACCATTTTTATATACCAATTCCCTTAAACGCTGCAATACGCCGATTATACGTTAGCCTGTTAAGTTAGAAACACTTTCCAGTAAGTTCTGATGTCGTCCGGGAACACGTCACAATACGTAATATGCGTTTGGAGACAAGTTACATCATAGGCTTCAAAGCACTTACTCATAAGTAGAAATAAGTTCGGGTACGCTAAGACATTATCTCGACAGCTATTTCGACTTATGAGTAACCTACAATTGTACTGGTTGAACGTGTTCAACGATCGCATAACTTAACGCTACAACTTATGGCCCGCGTATGCGGGACGTATGGGCATACGCTGGCATACGTCGGAAAATGTTGAGCATGCTCAAAATTTTTCGACGACCTCGCCGTACTACGACGTATATACCAGCGTGCTTCAGCGTGCTTCAGCGTGCTTCAGCGTGCTCTTAACTTATACAAAGCTTACTCATAACTTATTCGACGTACGCCAGCGTATTCACCAAATTTTTGATACGTCCGGCATACGCTGGCTAAATCGTCAATGTGTGACAGGGCCATTAGTTCGGCTGCGAAACCCGCACATCCCTGTAAGCATACATGACATTAACATAAACACGCACTGACGCGCACGCGATAATGCTCGTATTTATATTAACAGGTGTATTTATGATATAATGCCTGCAAACGGCGACTTGCATTGAAAATGACAAACTGACATTACCGCTCGAGGGTTTGCTGGCCGCATTAGGTATAACGCTCATCACGCCTGCTCGTAACGGCTCAGCATCTAGCAGAAACACACGCGCGCGCATCGTTTTCATTTGCCGTATCTGTATAGCGATTGCGCGTGCTTTTCGACGTAGGAAACCGGGAGCCCTCTTTAATATCTCGCATCTCCACGGTATAAAGCGAATACGCCGCTGCTCTAACCGCCATGCCAAGCCCTGCGGTAATGTGATACGAAGCCGGGAGTTTGTACACTACACACCCACTCCTCCTCCTCCTTGTCGTCGTCGTCGTCGTCGTCGGCGGCGGCGGCGGCGGAGGCATGCGCAGCGTACGTGCGCGAGCGGCGACATGAGAGAGCGCTCGCCGGCAGCGCGCGGTAAGACAATATAATAATCGCGCGCGCGCACGAGAGAGAGACAGATAGAGAGAGAGAGAGAGAGAGAGAGAGAGAGAGAGAGAGAGAGAGAGAGAGAGAGAGAGAGAGAGGGAGAGAGAGAGAGAGAGAGAGAGAGAATGACCGAGCTTGTTGCGTCGCACGCGCACACGTGTCGCGCCGACGTCGCCCGGCGCACCTGATGACGACGACGACGCGCCGAGTGCGCACAGATAGCGTCGGCACCGCGGCGAACGTGCATGTTCCGACGACTAGAGCTACATAGTCTAGTATAACGGCAGCCTGCACCGGCCGTCTTCTCAGCTCGGCGAAATTACGCAGGAGAAAGCCACGCTCGCGCTGTCAGCCGTCGTCGTCATCGTGGTGGTCGTCGTCGTCGTAGGAGGAAGAGAGTCAAAAAACATTTATCGTACGAATAAATATATGTGTAGTTCATATTCGCACATATATATTAATTTTATCCGTCGATATCTGCACACGGACATGACGTCGGCTCGGGATCGGTCGCAGTCGGTTTCTGTACGGCGAGTCACTCCGCGTATTATCATCAACAGCGTCATAGCCGAGGAAGGGTACAGACAGCGGGCATTAAGGTGCGTATGTTTACAGTGTTAGGACCAGCTTCGCGCAGAAGCGAGCATGCTTCGATCTAAGATAGAAGGTGGCCGCATGACATTCTATACGAGTGAGCACCCCGCGTTAGAGAATTTTTTCAGATGCGCTTCGCATTCGCTACGTTTTTAATATTAGTTTCTTTCGTATTTTCTAATGCGCGTCTCTTCATTTTTAAAATCGTTTTTTAATGATTGCTGTGCGCTTGGCGAATGGTGCGTCAAACTGGTGTTGTGGGTTTTAGGCTGGGTGGCGAAATCCGTTGTAGCATAAAACATAGGAGTATGTTCGAAAATGAGACGCTCAGAGAAACCACGCGAGGGAGACTCGCATGGTATGGTTTAGGTTTAAAGAATCTTTCTCACAAATGTCCAAGTTCCCGTCTCTAAAGCAAATTTGCGAATCTTTTTATTGCAATCCACACTTTGCTAATTGCTAAATCGCTTCTTCATCTATTGAGTATGCATTAAGCATATATACGTGCACGCGTACACGTACAAGCACACGCACACGCACGTAAACGCGCGCACATATACGCACGCACGCACTCACACGCACGCACGCTCTCACCTACACGCAGGCACGAACACAAGCACTCACACACACACACACACACACACACACACACACACACACACACACACACACACACACACACACACACGTGCGCACGCGGGCCGCGGAAATGAGTCCGTGATTATCTTACAGCGTGAAGCATCGCGCGCGAAAAATATCTAGGTGAAGCAATTATCAGCGGTGTATCGAATCGTGGCGCAGCAGCGTAGGTTACGGCGCAATCATTCATGCCGGTGACGTCAGCTCGTCAGCGCTAGCGTTAGGTGCTATTCGGTCATGCACGGGCTTCCATAGGCGAGTTCCTGCCTTTGCTGCTTACCATGCCTAGACTGCGCAGCGCTCCGCTGTGCCCAGAATCCGAGGCGTAGCGTCTGAGGTCAGGTATCCAGTCAATCAGGCCAATTAGCTGGCCGTAGAGCAGGAAGTTTAAATCGCATGTAGGTTCGTATAGGGTGGTTGGGTAACAATACACTCAATATAGAGCTATGCTGTCAGAGTCGCAGGATGAATAGCGAGTGCCACACGCATCATGGTTATATATATAAGTGTGTGTGTGTGTGTGTGTGTGTGTGTGTGTGTGTGTGTGTGTGTGTGTGTGTGTGTGTGTGTGTGTGTGTGTGTGTTGTGTGCTCATGTTATGACCTGTATGGATAACAATTCTGCGCTAGACTGAGATGATTAATAGCTGACGACTGTGGATGTTTTCAATGGTGTGAGCTAACTGGGGTTGTGTACTTTTAGACTTTTAGTACAATTAAATGCCGATTCATACCTTCCCGCCTAATCTGGAAAAATCGATATTATATTACACATGCTTCGGCGGGTATCAAAAAGTACAAGGTCCGCGCGGCTTGTTATAATGTAAAAATAATCGTTAGTATAGCCGCCGAGAAATGATACATATGTAATATGTTAATATGCAATATCATTCATTATCAAACCACAAAAATCTGTCATTAGGCCCTATGATGTTTTTCCAGCATCATGATATCATGAGTAAAACTGCTGTTCTGGTAATATCTCGCATAAATATTAAATCTTTTGGGTACCTACAACAAATACCCGACACCTTTTCAAAACAAGCTCATAAATGAACCGTTTCCCAAAGATTTTTCCGCAAAGGATCGCCCACATGCCATGCGTCCACACTTTGTGAAGCACAATGCAAGCAATGTTAGTCATGTGTCGGTGTAAATTTCACGGGATGAATGTAGGCGGTGTATCTAGCAACGAAATAGACATAATATGGAAAGCCATTACCGCCAAAACCTACCTATTTTAATCGCGCTTAAAATGTATTTTATGCGCGATTGAATTCCAGCCAATCAGAACAGTGGTTTTTAATTGCGCTTAAAATCGATTTTAAGCGCGATTAAAAACCACTGTTCTGATTGGCTAGAATTCAATCGCGCTTTAAAAACATTTTAAGCGCGATTAAAATAGGTAGGTTTTGGCGGTAGGAAGGTTAGGTTTCGGAAAAGGGCACGTCTGGCTCGCTTGCCATCCACGATAATAGGATTCCTCACAGCATATATATGTCAATGCTGGCTGCGACAGTAGTTATGTTAGATGTACGTTTATATAGGTGGGCAGATGTATGTATGTATGTATGTATGTATGTATGTATGTATGTATGTATGTATGTATGTATGTATGTATGTATGTATGTATGTATGTATGTATGTATAGTGTGTGTGTGTGTGTGTGTGTGTGTGTGTGTGTGTGTGTGTGTGTGCATACAGGTGCATCCGTGCGTACGTGAGTGAGTGCGTGAGTGCGTATATGTGAGTGCGTACGCGTGAGTGTGGGGACGTGCGTGCGTGCTTGCGTGTGTGCGTGTGTGCGCGGGTACGTGCGTGCGTGCTTGCGCGAGTGAACGGTGCCAATGAGACAGCAAGATAGAACAATTATTATATTCGAGATATATATAGTCGTCACACATTTGGCGATTTCTGCGGCTACTGGGAATGGAATAAGCGAAGTTCTTATTCGCCTTTAGACATACGCGTAACTATTATCTCCCCGAAGAATACCGCCGTTGGCGGGATATCGTTCTAGTCATCTAGTGCATTTTCTTTCGCTCGAGCGTTTTCGCAATAACACAGCAGTGATCAGCGGGGTCTCTGTAATTGTCTGAAATGAGCTAGATACATCAATGTCGCTTAACTGGTCACGAGCGGGCAAGTAGTTGAATGCAGCGTGATTAACAGCGTGTCTCACGTGGCGTGACATGATTGGAAGGACGCAAGAAGGTCCGTATGCTTCCGAATGGGCGAAAGGTGCGAATGATGCAGTCGCGCGTTTTCTTTCCCGAGAGACGGTTTGGCTCGCGCGTGTAAGATGTGTCGCGCTACTCATTTACGCTCTTAGTATCTCAGTCGCACTTGCTTACCTTGTCTGCCTGCATGCGATCTGTACCATTCCCACCATCATATTATGGTAATTCGTAAAAGACGAAGATGCATTTTCAGACATTCGGCCTTGGTCTCATATGAATATTGTTCTATAAAGTGGTTTATCACCCGCGTCGCTGTCTCGGTGACAAATATCCTACTGGTACGATATATAGGAATAAAACCATAATAATGTCCCGCGATGTGTCATCCGCAGGGACTCGACATACATTGCATTGCCGACAGTCACAGATTGTCTAATCTATGACAACGTAATGGCGAAAATGTTCGAGAAAATATACTACCTAGATGAGATGTCATTCATGCTGCTGTATGCGCATTTGCGAGTCTACGCGGGTGTTGCTGATGTGACATGAATTATTGCATAGTACTTTGCATTACTTAAGCGGTTCATGATTAGTAGGAGAGTCTCTTTCCTCATTCTCTCCCTCTCCCTCTCGTACACACACACTCGCTCCCCTCACCAGCGCACTCTCTCTCCCTCTTCCTCACACACACACACACACAATAGAATTATACCATCATAATTTCATATATAATCATATTTAAATCGCTGAAAACCCAAGATAACTCCTTATAAAAACTTTAATCCGATTTCAAGTCCTATTGCAGTGACGTTCAAACTACGTGCAGCTTCAATTTTGCATTAACTCCGCGACGTGGCTGTCTCGCAAGTTGTCCTCACAACGTTTCAAGGCCGGGATATTTAATATAACGCGTGTTTATATATAAATCTCAACAATCTCAAGCTCTCCTCTTTTATCTCTCTCTCTGTCTCTCTCTCTCTCTCTCTCTCTCTCTCTCTCTCTCTCTCTCTCTTTCTCTCCCTCTCCCTTGCTCTTTCCTTCTCTACCCTATCTCACATCTACATTTGCGGTTTCGTGTATGCATTTATACGAGTAGATATAGGCTCGTTACGATCTACAACACTTCGCGCTGCTCTGCATGTATATGAATGTAACGCTTAGTTATTACTTGACTTATCTTCTCGTGATCGCATATGGCTCCGCGTATAAGATCGCTACTAAATGCTTGCGTATAGGCATATACAAATAACGGAAGCCTGAGGTACGTATATAAACATACAAACGGCTTTAATAAAACATATAGTATACTATCGTAGCATCAACCAGTAAAGAAAGGTACGCGACATAACATACACTTACATATCTAACGGTGACATTGGTAGCTATCAGAGCAACAGTAAATGAACAGACACGTATATCTGGTGCAAAAGGGTAGTCTTTGTAATTTCATAAAATGCGCGTTAAGTACCCCTGCCGGGTTTATTGTCTTCATGGACTGTCGCCATTGGTCGCGCCAGCCCCATTGACCGCTGGTCACGCGTGTCAGATGACGCGCGCTCCCAGTTGCTGGTGAGGGTTGGTGGTCACGCCCCTTGACCCCAGGACCAATTACGTCTCTGGCCTATGTTTCTGCACGTACGAGTCTTAAGACAAAGGTCTTTGTTTTTATCATTCTGATTCATCCTTATTATTAATATTTCCGTATTACATGAAGACAATGATAAATTACTATTACGAGTCCACTCAACAAAGTCGCCGGAAGTGACAAACCTTTTGCTAACTTATGATTCCATGGTAACCAGCAAAAATGAATACGTTATTAATGGGGTCTATCGACGTTGCTTGGCATGGGAATACGATGGTCATGAGCAGCAATATGCAGCCCCTAGATATCTTCGGCTACGCTTTGTGATCGTGGAACACTTACTAAAACAATAAATTTCTCAGTTAAAGAAACCGCGAGCATGCCTCCGTGTGAAAGCTGGCACGCTGCGAGTACGAGAGGGAATAAGGTCGGGAAAGAAGGGCGAGTTGGGATATATATATAAATATATAAATATATATATATATATAAATATATATATATATATATAAATATATAATATATATATATGTGTGCGTGTGTGTGTGCGTGGCGTGCGTCCGCGCGTGCGTGCTGTGTGCGTGTTGTGTGTGTGTGTGCTGTGTGTGTGTGATGTGTGTGGCGTGTGTGTGTGATAGATAGAGAGAGAAGAAAGAGCGAGCG
>NW_014577149.1:379469-386096 GCF_000485595.1 Priapulus caudatus
TGCACTAGATAGACTAGAACGATATCCCGCCAACGGTCGGTTATATCTTCGGTGGGAGATAAGATATAGTTATATTACGCGTATGCTTCTTCTATTTTCTTAAATTCTAGCTTCTATTACTTATTATTTAACCTTCCTTTATTTATGAATTCTTTTGTCTACTCCTCTTCCTATCGAATAACCTCTTCGTAAGATACCTTTTTTTAAATTTCCCCTAAAATCCCTTTTCTTAAATATAATCTTCTTAATTACCTCTTTAAATAGATTCTAAGCTTTCTTTTTCTTATTTATATTTAATATGTCTTTTTGATTATTCTAACATTCATAATTAACTATAACCCCCTCATCATATACACGCGAATGCTATTCTAAAAGCAAACTTCTTATGGTAATCCTAAAAATATAAAATAAAAGCTAATTAAAAATAAGTGCGCGAATAAGAAAGCTTCGTTATTTCCATTCCCTAGCTACGCAGAAATCGCACAATGACGGTAGAACGACTATATATTATCTCGAATATAATAATTGCTTCATATCTTGCTGTCTCATTTGCCACCGTTCACGATCGCGCAAACACGACGCGACT
This sequence comes from Priapulus caudatus, assembly GCF_000485595.1. Classification (NCBI taxonomy): domain Eukaryota; kingdom Metazoa; phylum Priapulida; class Priapulimorpha; order Priapulimorphida; family Priapulidae; genus Priapulus; species Priapulus caudatus. Next base: position 380,056 of record NW_014577149.1, read on the forward strand.
GGACCGCACTGTTAACTACCGCGTCGCACACACGCACACACGCAAGCACGCACGCACGTCCCCACACTCACGCGTTAACCCGCCAACTTCACCATATACGCACTCACGCACTCACTGTCACGTAACGCAACGTGCACCTAGTATCACACACACACAACACACACACACCCACACACACGACAACACACACACACACACACACACACACACACACAACACAACACACACACACACCCCCCCCCACCACACACACACACACACACACACACACACACCCGAACAGACACACCACACACAAACACACACACACACACACACACACACATACACACACACACACACACACACACACACACACACACACACACACCACACACACCACACATGGCACGGTACAGCCGCCGGCTCTGGCATTTCGTCTGCATTGCTGTATCGATTCTCTCTCTCTACCGCGCTCTCTCTCCGCGCTCTCTCTCTCTCTCTCTCTCTCTCTCTCTCTCTCTCTCTCATCTCGTACACACACACACACACACATCGATGACGAAGCGTCTTTTCCAGTATAGATTGACGAGTGAATAGGTCTGCTTGCGTGTAGGACTCTCTTTCCTCTATGGAAAACTGCAGCGGCTATAACGGGAAGCCATAGAATTGCATGCTTTGCTTGTCATTTCGTGACACAATAAACCGTGTTACGTCAACAGAAGAGAATACTGCTGCGTCAACGTGCCGCACAACTTGCGAGCGTTGGAGTGCGATTATTATGCGAAATGTGTTCGTGTATCCGTCAAATCGTCGACGAAAAAAGCTGTTGTCGGCGTGTTATTGTCGCTCGTTCGAACAAATAGGACGAAGCCGTCACAACAAAAACCGTTCCCGCTAATAATACCTATAATTTCGTCCCACACATAATGCGCGGTGGTAAATAATGAAATCTTTAATCTTTAAAAAAAAAAAAAATGCGCCATACTTTTGTCAGCGCAACATTATCCAATGCATATTAAAGAGCATGTTGTTCACCAGGTAACCAGATCGGGCGCACGTAGCATACGTACGAGCCGAACGCTATATAGTCTTACCGATACCGATATTAATTAATGAAATCCCATCAGTTCCTTTTTGATTAAAATCAATTAGTAATTTGACATGCATCCGTGCAGTGATTGCGCCGAGAGCGACACGGGGTGCCAATCTTCATAAGTGCGCGTCATTGTCCTTTGCATGACATGCCAAGCAAGCTTCTGCAGTGTTGGCGTTACGCAGAGGTGACAGTCACCCGTGTGCGTGCATGCTAAGCATATGGCAGGTGTGTGTATTTGTTCTTGTGCGTGCGTGGGTACCTACCCGCGTGCGCGCGTGCGCCTGTGCGTGCGTGGATACGTGAGCGTGTGTGTGCGTACGTGTGCACCCGCGTGCTTTGTGACTAGTAAGATCTTGAGATCATATTCTGTGAATATGTGCCATATTCAGAGAGCCGCGGTGGTTCTATCGTTCTTATTTCACTTCAAACTATGAACTGTATGCCGTGTATGTTCTCGAAAAAAAACATTATTAATTTTTTATTTAATATAACAAAGAACACACGCCTCCTTAAAACGTTTGCCATTAGGCTCTTTCGTAATATAAAATTTTTGCCATTTTGCGTGACGAATTAAACCGCGTCCGCCTATACTCTCTGATCGCGGAAATGCCTGTGTGAGAGCTGGGCTGCGTGCTGCAGGCAGCCCTTTACGATAGCGGCGCGTGTGTGCGGTTTTCTCAGACGATTAACAGGGCTACGCATACACCCACCGTCCGTATGCTTGGCTGACAGCTGAGTGGACGCGTGACAAAGAGTGTGGAGATAGGCCTGGGGAGAAAGAGCGAGAAAGCGAGCGATAGAGCATGAGGAGAGAAAGGGTGCACGCTGAAAGCGACTGCGCGCTAGAGCAAAATAGAGAAAGAAAGAGTGAGAGTAAGCGAGAGACAGAGCTGGGAGAGACAGCAAACGCGTGCAAGAAAATGGGGGAGAAGGAAGGAAAGATGGAGACAGAAATAAAGACAGTGAAAGGGAGAGAGAGGGAGAGAGAGAGCAAGAGAGCGAAAAAATGCCGCGTGAAAGTGGGTGGAATAAAAATGGCCGAAAGATAAGCAGATACGTGAGCGAGAGTGAAACAAGAGCGTGTTGAAGAATCGAGTGATAGCTCCGATAGAAGTACAACAGACACACACTGTGGCCACATATTTTGCCTGGTTGGCTAATGCAGGCTTTTAGTTTGATATTTCGGGCAACACGTTTACAAATTTAAAACCCGTATCAATATCGGAGTAGTAGCGTTATGCACGCGAAGGCGAACGCCATGCCCGCTATTATTCTGTCCCGCGGTCGATCAATCTCCAACGCCTCTCACGACTTTCGCATCACGAAACTGCGTCTACAGCGCTGTCAACATGCCCCGCACGTCTCCCAGTCGTACACGTGTTACATACGGTGCGACAAAGACAGCTTGCGAGGTTATTCATTTTCGGTTCGGTTCGGAGACATCTGTTCGGTAACGCGTATGTGCGTCCGTCCACCGCTACTCTAACGCAGACATAATCGCGTCATTCATGGCAATAGTAGCCTCGTTCACACGAGACCTCGTATTTATGAAATACGGTATTTGCGAAATACCGAATCTGAAACAAATACGCGGCCGAGCGTTCACACGCTGATTCGCGGCTCCAGGAATACGGTATTTAGCGTTCACACGAGGAAATGCGCGGTACAAGAGATCCGGTATTTCTCAAGCACGGCAAATTATTCGAAGTCTGGGAAGCCGCGTATTTACATCAAATACCGGATCTGTTTAGATACCGTATTTCTTGGACCGCGCATTTTGCCTCGTGTGAACGCTAAATACCGGATTTCTTGCTACGTGTGAACGCGGATATTAATTCGACAATTTTTTTCCCAAACGGTAGAACATAGCGAAGAATTTAGCGCCTTCTGATTGGCTGCTTCGATTTGCTTTGACTGAAGAAAACCTTCAAACAAGAGAACAAACGCTATTTGTAAATGTTTGTTTTGGTTTATGACCGCTAGATAAGTAAGTTATTCTTTGTGCAAATGTGTTATTTTCATCTCAATCTTAAGTTATGAGAGAGTCTGGGCTCTCGTAATACTACATAGTTACGTACGTATACACGCACACGTACAATAGCCCTTCGCTTCGTCGCAGGAGGAAGGCGCGAAGGGCTATAGTACTAGAGCTATACGTACTCGTACTCGTTGACGCTAGACTGAAGAAAAAGTTTTCTGATGTATTTTCCATAAACAACTTAAAACACACATTTTACTCATTAATATAAAATATAAAATATGATGATATCACTATAATTGCAATTTTTTTGTGTACATGTATTTTCAAATGTAGACAAGTACTAACAGTAACACATATATGTGTCGTTTAATAACAAATGTTTGTTTACCTTTGGCTCAGTCTAGCTAGCGTCAACGAGTACGAGACGAGTACGTATAGCTCTAGCTCTAGTACTATAGCCCGCGTACAGTTGCCGCTGGCCAGCGGCAGTTAATGTAAGCGGGCTATAGTACTAGAGCTAGTATAGCTCTAGTACTATAGCCCTTCACTCCTTCCTCCTGCGACAAAGCGAAGTGCCATGCTATAGTATGAGTACGTATACGTACGTATGTAGTATTACGAGATCAAGCCCTGTAGGATGTAGACAACGAAATAAAGATGTATGCGTCACCAACAAAATCTGTCTCTTCGAAGCTTTATTACGTCGATCACCACGAACGTGTACGAAACACCGACGATGACGATAACGATAAAGATTACGATTGCGTATACACTGCATATCCTGATGCCTGGTAATACTGCCGTATACGCAGAACGATACGCTAATCGTATTATCATTTCCTAACTAAACCAAACTCGGCAGCTATAAGCCCAGACCCTCTCATAACTTAAGATTGAGATGAAAATAACACATTTGCACAAATAATTGCAATTATAGGAGGCATACAACAGTAAGCCTCTGCAATTGTTTACCGTTGCACTATATCGTCTCTAGAAAATGCCTTTTTTAGCATTTTTTTTCCGCAGAAATTCGGCACTAGAGTGCAATAATTTGCATTACGCACGCAAGTTAGATGCCTCGTGGACGTCTAGAAAGCATTAGAAGTAAAATTGGTCTTGTTGTGTAATTGTGCCATTCCAGCTAGTGGCGTAGCCATGGTTGCCGGTCGGCCATTTTTGTGTATGAAACGGGATCCGACTACTCTGTAGAAATTCGCATTATAGAGCTGGCAAAAGTTCCGAGCGGAGCATAGACCATGAATCTGTAGTTATTTAACATGAATAAAGTGTATGTTGTGTAAACTCAGTAACAGTGTGAGTATTTTTAATTAATTTCTGTTCGATGCTTATTCAGGCCTGCCGCCTAATGGACGCCCTCTACTGTTGTTCAACACCTATAGTAATATTATATGTTATATTAATGAGTAAAATATGTTTTTTTATAGAAAATACATCAGAAAACTTACTTATCTAGCGGTCATAAACCAAAACAAACATTTACAAATAGCGTTTGTTCTCTTGTTTTGAAGGTTTTCTTCAGGTGTTAAACAACAGTAGAGGGCGTCCATAGGCTGCAGGCCTGAATAAGCATCGAACAGAAATTAATTAAAAATACTCAAACTGTTACTGCACTTACACAACATACACTTTATTAATGTAAAATAACTACAGATTCATGCTCTATGCTCCGCTCGAAACTTTTGCCAGCTCTATGATGCCAATTTCTGCAAAGTTGTCTGAACATATTTCATACACAAAAAACACCAACCGGTGACTGTGGCTGCGCCACCTGACGGAATGTCACGAATACACAACAAGAATAATTTTACTTCTAGTGCTTTCTCGACGTCCACGAGGCATCCAACTTGCGTGCATAATGCTAATTATTGCACTCTAGTGCCGAATTTCGGCCAAAAAAATTGCCAAAAAAGGCCTTTTCTAGAGACGAAATAGTGCAAGCTTACTGTTAGTGCAAGCTTACTGTTGTACACCTCCTTCAGTCAAAGCAAATCGAAGCAGCCAATCAGAAGGCGCTAAATTCTTCATATGTTATACCATAGGTTACATGTTACGCTGTTATCGCCTCCATGTGGTGACCACATATATAGTGGTGACCATCTATGCATGAGTCACCTCGTCTTTGGATTTCCATAGATCCTATCAAGAGCGTATAAAGAAGCTTAATAACGCTTAATAAGATTAATAAGCTTAATAAGCTTAATAAGCTTAATAAGCTTAATAAGCTTAATAAGCTTAATAAGTTTAATAACGCCTTCTTAATACGTTCTTGACCCTATGGGTCTGTAAATGCCACTGTAAATCATCGTATATTCATGAGAGGCACATTCTCAGCCGACAAGGAAGTTAACTGCGCCGTTCACCGAGCTTAGCGTGAATGCTATTGTTACAGCCACAGGCACTTGGACCGTTTCAATAATAAAATGATGGTTAATAAATACAACTTGTCAGTAGCCTACTACTACAGTACCAGCAATAGTCTTAATGTTTGATTTGACCTAATAACTTCACTTCAACACCGTTAAATACACCGATGCAACACATAGCCCGCATGCCATTGTGCATGCACAGATACACAGTAGATAGGAGGCTCCTACCTACTGTGTATCTGTGCATGCACAATGGCGTGCGGGCTATGTGTTGCATCGGTGTATTTAACGGTGTTGAAGTGAAGTTATTAGGTCAAATCAAACATTAAGACTATTGCTGGTACTGTAGTAGTAGGCTACTGACAAGTTGTATTTATTAACCATCATTTTATTATTGAAACGGTCCAAGTGCCTGTGGTTACAGCCGCCGCCATTTCAGTACACCGCCGTACGGCAACACGAAGCGCACGAACGTTCTTGTACACTTTTACGATGGACGCTGTGTCAGCCGGTCGTCGCGTAAATATCTATCACCCCTCTCTCTCTCTCTCTCTCTCTCTCTCTCTCTCTCTCTCTCTCTCTCTCTCTCTCTTTC
>NW_014577149.1:388221-403268 GCF_000485595.1 Priapulus caudatus
ATATATATATATATATATATATATATATATATATATATACATGACTATAAAAGGCGCCTGGTATACCGTGCTTCACAGGTGACCTTATAGGCACTATACTATCCAACATCAGAGTAATATTTATCATCGACAATAGAGACATCAGCTGCCCCATATTCAAAAACTATGTATGTGTACGGCACGCAGTAATGCTCTGGGTCTTTATCTGCTTGCCGAGATCCGTACGCTCCCCCAAAGCGTCTCAGCTTTGCTTTGTATCTTCGTTGTATCGTTTTCATTGATTATAATAGTCGAGCATCCAATATATTTAAAAGAAAAGTGAATAAAGAGAGTGGAACAGGTATGTATACTTACGTAGCCACCCACTCGCTAATATAGCAGGCGCTGCACGGCACTCTCTCTCGTCACGTTCCGTACACGAAGGCAGCGCGCGGCAGAGATGGTAAATATTTGCATCAGCTGCTGCTTGCCGAGATCCGTACGCTCCCCCCAAGCGCCTCGTTGGCATGGAAATCACGGATTATACGTATATATATATAATATATTCTCCCTTATCTCTTTATATGGGTATCCATATCACTATGTAAATCTAACAAAAAATGACATATTACCAATTCTAACGCATTCTAACTTAATTAAGCAGCTTGGTAACTTTCTAACAATTTGGTAACCTTATTTAAGCGCTAACCTAATTAATAATTAATAATTTCTCCAGAGCGGAGTCGATCAAAAACGTAACTATATTATTATAGACAGATAAAAGGGCGCCCTGTGACAGGTACGGGCAAATAATGCTTTACAACCGTTCGTAAAAATAAACGACGGAGGATAGAATCGTGTGATAGACGAACAGAACGCTATTAAAGGTGAATGCGCGCTATGTTTTTGTCCACGGCCGTCTCCTGGCGCATTCGAATAGAGGAAACGGTCGCAGCGGACGCTGCTCGAAACGGTGGAAAATTTAGCTGTCAAACCGAACTAACGCATTTTTTCTCTCTCTCACACAGCTCGACAGCCGCAGACCTTGCCGCACGACGGGGTGTATTCAGCAGGAAGCATTATGGTTCCATCGAGCTAGTAAGTTGACTACATAGTGTAGTACATAGTGTACATACTGCGTAGACAGATTACACTACTATAGATTTCACGTGTCACGAGAACGTCTAGAGTAGCGACGGAAAAGGCTTCGTGCTCGTTGCATGCTTTTAATTCTAAACATAATATGATTAGTTTACTAACAGAAAAATAAACAGGAAAAAACTCTGAAACAACCGTTACAAATTAGAGATCATGGCGCACATGGGCGTGTCCGTGTGCGTGTGCGTGCATGCGTGCATGTGGGTAGGTGTTTGTGCATTCGTGCGTGTGGGTGTTGGGGTGTGTGTGCGATGTCTGCATAGGTGCGCTAACTTTTCTTATTTCGGTGTTACCATCTGGTTGGCGTGTGTGATAAAGTGAAATCAAACTTGGTCTCTGTGAAGATTTATTGCTGTCGTTCAACTTTCGGACAGAATTGACTTTCTTGTTGATCGACGCCGGTTGACGATATATCTCTACACCTAAGATGACGGAGGGATCGCGATTCTGAGGAAAAAACTAACGAATATTGCAACAACAGGACGCGTCCGCTATTGTTTCTTCTTACTACAACGTCTACGGTTGCTTCAGCAAGAGTGTTGCTTATATTCGGCCTTCTAATGCGACGGTTTCTTGCCAACCCCTTTTTTCGTTCTCTTTTGAGTTTTCCGCGATTTCACTCGTTTTGTTTCTTTTCATCGCGCCTGGCACTATGGTTGGTTGTCGGCGCTCTCGTAAAAGCAAGATAACAATAAACTAATGGAGCTTTGCCCCCGTTATAAACCTTAGTCTAAAAACGCACATGCTTATGTATCACCTGATGTCTTTTGTAAGCTCAGTACCCGCCTGCGTGCACGCTGCCTGCGTGCCCACTGCCTGCGTGAACTCTACCTCCGTGTTCCTACCTGAATGTGCATTGTCTGCGTACCCTCTGCCTGTGTGCGCACTGCCTGTGCACGCGTGCCCTGCATGTGCACACAGTGCATGCGTGCCCCTTCCCTACGTGCTCGGGACCTTACCTGCATGTGCTCTACCCGCGTGCCCCCTGCTTGCGTGTTCCCTGCCTGCATGTCCCTCCCCTGTATGCTTTCTCCTACCTGCGTGTCCCCTTTATGCTTTCTCCTACCTGCGTGTTCCCTGTATGCTTGCTCCTACCTGCGTGCACCGGCCCGCCTGCACCTGCCTGCGTGAGTACGCGTACGCGCGTGCGTTGTGTGCCCGTGCGTGCAGACATAGAATACGACTGATAGCATTTGACATGGCGGAACCCATTGCTCGGCACGCGCGATTTTTCAACGCACGGCGTTGAGACGACGGCATACGTAGCCACCCACTCGCTAATATAGCAGGCGCTGCACGGCACTCTCTCTCGTCACGCTCCGTACACGAAGGCAGCGCGCGGCAGAGATGGTAAATATTTGCAACAGCTGCTGCTTGCCGAGATCCGTACGCTCCCCCAAAGCGTCTCAGCTGCAATTCTCCGACTCCTCACCCAGCAGAGACGGAACGTGATCGTTGACTCGTTGCCTAGGACTCAGCGGTTTCTCAGCGCAAGAGCTGTGATTAGGCTGTTAGGCTCAACCTTGAATCTAATTATAACCACTAATATAACCCTAACACCATTAATTCTTAACACCTTAATCTAAAAATCATAATCATATAAATCAACTATAACATATAACCATAACACTAGATTATAACCTTAAACTTAGCAACCGTCCAATTAACAGATCTTGATCTCTACACTTGATCTAACTCCCAAGCAAACCACAACCCATAACCCAAACCCTAATTATGAACATATTCCTAACCCTGGCCCTAAATCTAACTCGATACCTAATTTAACTCTAACTTAAACACTCACGCAAGCACTGAGCATAATCATAATTCCATTCTTACTATTGACCATAATTCTAATCCTAACCATGACCATATCCATAACCGAACCCCTAACCGTAACCATAGCCATAACATTTACCATAACCATAACCATAACCATAACCATAACCATAACCATAACCATAACCATAACCATAACCATAACCATAACCATAACCATAACCATAACCATAACCATGACCATAACCATGACCCTAACCCTAACCCTAACCCTAACTCTAACCTTAACCCTGACTCTAACCTTAACCTTAACCATAACCATAATCTTAATCCTAACCTTAAAGCTATACATAACCCCTAACATTAAAGCCCAATCCTAACCGTAACCACCACCACCACCACCACTACGACCACCTCCATGACCATGACCATACCTATACTCATAACCATAGCCATAACCTAAACCACAACCATGCCCATAACCATAACCGTAACCATAACCATGCCCACAACCATAACCGTAACCATAACCATGCCCATAACCATAACCACAACCGTAACCATAACCATAACCATAACCATAGCCGTAACCATAACCGTAACCATAACCACAACCACAACCATAACCATAACTTTAAACATTACCATATCCATAACCATATTCATAACCATACCTATAACAATATTCACAACCATACCCATAACCATAACCATGAACATAACTATGACCATAATTCCAACTATAACTAGAGGGCTGTCTTCGCCGCAAGAGCGAACACTGTATTCGGCAATACGAGCAGCCGATAAGATAGATTTTGGTGAAAATCTGTACGACCATTATTAGTGAAATTATTAAAACTCGCGAAATGGTCGTCTACGGCGGATATATGTTCACTCATTACGATGATGAGACTACGATGTTTTCTCTAAGTCACGGCCCGATTCATAGCAATCTCTTAGTAAACTATTGGCTTGATACGAAGACGATAATATCAAGAGCGTATTAAGAAGGTATTAAGAAGACCTTCTTTATACGCTCTTGATAATATGAAAATCCTGTTACCAAGATTGTCATTAATCTATAAGTAGTTTATATATTCTGTAGCAAATTCTGGGCAATTCAGAGAAGAATGACAAAGGCCAGAGAGCAACGCAGTTATGCTTGCTAGTAGCAGGCGGTGGTTATAGATTGATAGGTGGCAGTACTGTTCAGTCACACTGTACAGGCTCAAATATGCAACAATCCACAGGCATTGTTTCAGTTATCCTTTATTACAGTATATTATTCAGTTCCTTTAATTTTAAATTAGCAAAATTGCGCAAAGGTAATGTTTCGTCTCATACAACAGTAAAAGCAATCGTCCACCAACTCTCAAAACGCCATTGTCAAGAAAAGGACTTAACTTGTGCAGAGGACTCGCTCCTCCTGTAGATCTTTTCAACTGAGCACTGTCACCTGGCTTGGACCTTTCGAATAGCTTCAATTCTTTCTGAAATACTTGTCTCTGAACATAACTAACAAGCGCTAGTTTTGCTTGCTTTAGTTCTTTCACAGAAAGTTGCCCATGTTTCAGCGACCAATCTCCTTTCTTGAAATACCGACTGCAGCAGTACTTCTTGAATCTCAGCATCCAAGCAACTGCTCTGACCAAGCCATTCCAGCTTGAGAACTGGCTAATGAAGGAATCCAAGTTCCCTTTCTGAATAACGAAACTACTGACTTGTGTCTCTCCATTCACCTCTGGATCTTCACTGGATACTTCCTCAGACATTGTTTGTTGTTGCAGCCAACAACTTTCCTCCAGCCACAGGAATTCTGGCCCTTGAAGCCATCTTTGGAGTTTTCTTGTGTTTTCTGGTGTCAAACCCCTTGATGCCAAATCTGCTGGGTTCTGATCAGAACCAACATGTCTCTATTGACTTGGCGACAAACTCTTCTGAATAACACTCACACGGTTGGCTACAAATGTATTGAATCTCCTTGATTCATTCTGTATGTATCTCAATACAACAATTGAGTCCGTCCAGAAGAATGTGTTATGTACAGGAATTTTAATCTCTTCTTTGATCTTCTGATCCAGACTTACAGCCAATGTTGCTGCCATCAACTCTAGCCTCGGTATTGTAACTGCTTTCACCGGTGCTAACCTGGACTTGCCCATAATTAATGAACAATGCTTTGTCCCTGCAGCATCCACAAACCAGAAGTATGACACAGCGCCATAGCCTTTCTCTGATGCATCTGCAAAGTGGTGAATCTGTACCGACTGCACGGCCTCAAAGTCCGAAGGTCTGTAACAACGATGGATTGTCACCTTTGTCAACTGTGACAGACCATTCAACCACTTTTTCCAGTTACTCGATAACTGGCTGTCAATTTTCTGGTCCCATCCAAGGGTTTGCTTGCATAATTCCTGCAAAATCAACTTAGCAGGCAAAATAACTGGTGCCATAAAACCCAGTGGATTATATGCCAAACTGACCACTGAGAGGTTTCCACTTTTGGTGACTGGCTTACTTTTCCTAACAGCACCAATCTGGAATCTGTCAGTCTGCACATTCCACTCAACACCAACTGCCCGTTGCGCCAATGTGTTTTCGAAGTGCATATTCACAACGGAGGAACTCTGTTCTTGAACTGGTACCGTCTCTAATACACTTTGTTTGTTGCTAATCCACTTTGTGAGCCAAAAACCTCCTCTGGACCGCAATTCTCGTAGCTGACTCACTAGTCTAACTGCTTTCTCATCAGATGAAACCGATTTTAGACAGTCATCCACGTAGAAATTTTGGAATACTGTACTGATCGTTTCACTGTCATAGTTTTGCATGTTGTATTCAGCAGTCTTGCGTAAAGCAAATCCAGCCTAGCACGGCGATAATGTTGCTCCAAATATATGTACTAGCATCTCATGATCTTCTGGTTCATTTTTCATGTCCCCATCGGGCCACCATAGGAAGCGCAAAGCATTACAGTCTGCTGGCGCTACTCTCACTTGATTGAACATGCCTTCCACATCTGCCATCACAGCGACTGGTTCTTGTCGAAATCTCATCAAAACGCCAACCAGATTATTGGTCATATCTGGCCCTTGGAGTAACTTGTCGTTTAAAGACACCCTTTTATACTGCGCTGCACAATCAAACACGACCCTAACCTTTCCTGGTTTCTTGGGATAAAACACCGGGTGATGTGGCAGGTACCATATTGGTTTTTGAACAAGTGGTAAACCGTCTGCCTCCTGCTGTGCATACTCTTTAAGAATGTAGTCCCCAACCGCGGCAGAATATTTTTCAAAGAGGTCTTCGTCCCGCTCAAATCGTCGGTTCAGTAGGCGTAGCCTCGCTTCAGCCAAAGGACGGTTGTTTTGGTATAGTATCAGCACTAACGTCTGCCTGTCGCCATGGAAATGGAATTTGGTAGTGTCCTTCATCAAAGGCTACAGACTCCTTCATCATACTCGGTGCTCTTCTGTCTTCAACAGACATTGCATCTTCCGATTTGTTCAATAAATCATCATAATCCATTTTCCAAAACCGGTCAACCTGGCGTGACAGAAGCTCGTCTTCAAGTTTCACAAAGTTCACACTGAAATTCGAGCTCATTGAGGCACTCAGGGGTCCCATGAGTGGCCATTCCAACACTGACTTTATCGCATATGGTTTCTTTTTTCTGCCTCGCCTCTGGTCGATCACCCAAAAGACTTCAGGTACATCATTGCCTATGAGGATGGTAACTTCTTTTTCCTCAATATCTATAAACTCTATCCCTTTCAAATAAGATCACTTTTCTACATCCCTCATAGTTGGAATCGACTGCTCAGAGATAGGTAACTTGTTGGCACTCCAAGATTAACGCCATCCGATTCTCTATCCAGACCGCTCACACAAAGCTTGACCTCCATACCTTGTGTTGGACTCTGTTTGCTGTTTACAGTTGTTAAGGAAAACTGTCTACTAACACCACCGATGCCCAGTCTGTCCACTAATCTTTTTGTACATAGTGAAATGTCCGATTCCTCGTCCAGAAGGGCATATGTTTGAACATCATGATCTCGACCCCTCACTTTTACTGGAACAACACGAAGATATACACGCTGTCCAGTACTAGTTGCTGTGACATGTCCAACACCTTCTTGAGGTTTAGGTAAATAAGGGGGATGAAGTAAAGCATGATGCTTTCTTCTGCAACCTTCAACTGTGCAACCACGCTGTTGCATGCAACCCTTTGCAAAATGTCCTTTCTGGAAACAATTGTCGCACAATTTGCTCTCTCTCATGGTTTTTTGCTTCTCCTCAAAAGGTTTTGCATTAAAACTTTTGCAGTACAGTAGCTTGTGTTGTCTACCGCATTAGAAACACTTCAGTTCATAATTATATTTGCTTTGACTTCCACATTCATGGCTTTTTGCACCCTGTGTCGCAAGGGTAGTGACCTTCTTTCCTTCTGTATGTACATTGATACGACCAGACCTTTTCTTCGATTCTTGTGCTCGTGGGTTATTGCTGTTCAAAGCTGATGCGCACATATCCTGACCATACATATTATTTGCGATTCTGGCCTTGTCTCGCACAAATTTCGGCAAATGCGAAAAATTCGGCTCGATATCAGACTCGATTAAGTTATCTGCTTTGTCTACCCACTTACCACGAATATGGTATAAAAGACGCTTTACTATTTTTCTCAAATTTTCCGAGTTGTTCAAGTCTGCCGTATTCAAGTCTGCTTGTCTCAAGTATTGCAAACCAAATTCATGCAATATCAGCTCACAACGACTTATCTCGTCAGCCAGCCTTTGTAGCCCACAACTATCTCCAGCTGCTATGGACTCTCCATATACCAATGCTGATATATATGCATGGGCAATGATGTGCGGCTTTCCAAATTGAGATTTCAGTATCTCGCAGGCTTTTCTGTATCTGGCATCCGGCTCCAACATCACACAGTCTTCGATGCAATCACGTGCCACGCCACTACACAGCTGGATCAAATAACTCAACTTAGTCTTGCTATCAATCACTGTATTCGCGATGTTCGTTTCAAAACTACTTCAGAATCTATAATAGTCTTTGGGATCACCACTAAATGTCATCAGCTCTGGACGTGACAAATTGAACCCTATCGCGAGTGACTGAAGTGCCTGCTGCTGTTGTGTAAATATTGGATCGACACCATTTACATGTTCTCTATATTGAAATGCAGGTTCTGGGTACTGCCTGTAACTTGTTGGCATCTGATCAATAGGCTGCCTGTGTGCACTCTTCCTCACCTCCACTCTCACCGTTATTACTGTCATCACTTGACAATAACTGTGCTTCTAGTCTAGCCACCTCCTTCTCATTCTGTAACTGCATAACTTGTTCCTAATGCACGAGTTGTTGTCTTTAAATCTCTAAGTCTTGTTTATCTCTCAGCTGTCTCCGTTTTAGTTCTGCAACTGCTTCTCTAACTTTTGCTTCACTAACTTTAGACCTGGCGGTACTTGCTCGGGTACTAGGACAGTCCGCTCTCCGATCTTGTTGTCGTGAGATTTTCTCTTGCTTCACTTTGTGTTGCTCCGCTTTTCTAAACCAGTCTCCGATTCTACTGTTAAACTCTGTTTTATTCTGCACTTGTTCGTAGTAGGCCGATGTAGCACCATCTTGCGATTGTTGTACAGGATCCAACGTGACGATATATTCTTTATGTATTTCTATAAACTTAGCAAAAGCGTCAATCAACAAATCGACTTGAGCCTTCACTACTTCTACATTATCGAAGTTCACGAGCAACTTCTCGATGACTACATATAACTTCGACAAGTGGCCGATGTGTCCTGCTCTCGATCTTTTTAGACTGATGAACCTCTCTTTGAAAACATCGTCAAGATCCTTTACGTTTGGCTGCACGATTTTTTTCTCTTTTGGGTCTGACATGCTGAAGCCTCTAGGTCTCTTAGTTCGAAACTAATGTTACAGCAAATCCCCACGCTTCATTTAGTCGAATACAGCATCACAGTCAACACTTTGTCGTTGTCCAATTTGTGTATTTATTTCTTGACATTGACCAACTTTCTATAAAACACAGAAAATAACAATACTGTTAGGACCGCATCTGCTTGAGCATCGTAAGCGTAGGGTTTGGGTTTATAGCGCTTCATTATGGCTCATAAGGTCTATGTCCCCCAGGGTACTGCAGGAACGTACCCTGGCTACGGTCCGGTATACCGGAACGTACCCTGGTAACTATCTGATATGGTTAGGTTTAGCGTTAGGGTTAGGGTTAGGGTTAGGGCAAGGGTTAGGGTTAGGGTTAGGGTTAGGGTTAGGGTTATGGTTAGGGTTAGGGAGTAGGCGTAGGCGACTCCCTAGACTCGTTAGTGGAGTAGGCGAGGCACGGTCCGGCATATTAGATAGTACCAGCAGAGCATATAAATCACGTTGATTTATATGCTCTGGTACCAGGGTACGTTCTGGTATACCGGACCGTACCCAGGGTACGTTCCGGCAGTACCCTGGGGGACATAGACCCTCTCAGCTTCATTATGACCGCAAAAAGCTCGGGCGTCTTTTATTTCATCGAGATCGAGGTGTTCCATGATATCAGGGGGTTAATAATGACAAACAGGGGGTAATAATGAGATCTGCTAATGTTGACTTCTGCGTATCACGCTATCTTGGATTGAAGGATCCCAAGTCGATCGATGCATACAGTTTAAATCCATCGTAACAAGGGATCAGTCAGGCAGCATAAAATTGCGGTGCATGATTGAATGTACGTTTGTATTATACAGTTCGCTTTTTCAGTAGAGGGAGAAAGTCAAAAACGATTAAAAAAAAGCGCACGAGAGAGAGGAGATGTGGTTTCTTATGTGGTTCATGATCTTGAACAGTTAAGAGCCTCGTTCGCCGCACCGTAGTTTGCTTGATGCACCCATAATTTAGATTCATGGGCAGAGAGTGCTCTGTGTTTATTCACTCCGGAAGATCAAAAAACCGGTGGCGACATTTGCTAGGGAAGTCGTATGCTGGTGGGCCCCATTAATTACGACTACTGTAGCGCCACACGGGACATTTTATGTGTGTGGGCGTGTGTTGTGTGTGCGCGTAAGCGTGTGCGCGTGTGTATGTGCATGTGAGTGTGCGTGTGCGTGTGCGTGTGCGGGTGCGTGCGTGTATGCACGCGCGTCTGCATGTGTGTGCGTTCGCGTGCGGCTGTGTATCTGTGTGCGTGCGGGCGTCTCTGTCGTAATGCAATATGCCGTATGGATGGCATATATCATTCTCGGAAAACGCCGCGCCACATACAGAAAACATTACAATATTTTATTTTTTTACGGTGACGACAATGAAGTATGGAACGTAAGCGGCTAATCTGTCACTGGACGCTGTGATGGGTACTAGTGCATCGGTGATTTTCGGACAAGCTAGATTATCACTAACGGTGACAGACACGAGTTTATGCTGACCACCGTGGGTGTGATCTGCGATGCGGAAAACCTTTAGATCTTCTAGCTACCTGCAATAAATCACTGAAGGAGAGACAGGCGGAGAGTTGAGCGGCGCGTTAGAATGAGCGATCAAACGATAGAGAGGGGAAGCGTGAAAGAGAGAAACGCGATAGAGTGTGTGCGAGTGGGCGAGAGAGCGAGAGAGAGAAAGAGAAAGAGAGAGAGAGAGAGAGAGAGAGAGAGAGAGAGAGAGAGAGAGAGAGAGAGAGAGAGAGAGAGAGAGAGAGAGTGTGTGTGTGTGTGTGGTGTGTGTGTGTGTGTGTGTGCTGGCGACAATCCAGTTTTCTGTTTCTGCGTTGGTAAAAGCACTAGTGACTTTCCAGCTGTTTTTATATCACAATTTATTTCACTGAATCCACATCTGCTTTGCCGTCAATCTTATTAACACTAAATTTCGCACGTTATCCCTGCATTACGAAACAGAGTAGTCACGGATGTTTCACACTCGGCACGATGGACAGTAGCAAGATTACACGCTGAAACACCAAGCATCGCAAGTCGCATCGTTTATAGTCTTTTCATTTGGAACTGCTCCTAATATATCGACTAATACGTACACGAAGTCCGTATCATAGCTGATATAGAAGGCAGTAAATCGCCGTAATCTTATATGCAGCCGCCTGACTGCTATTTACGTGCATGTAAATCTACTTTCGACGCCTGCGTCCCGGTCTGCCTCGCCGAAGCACCGGCAGAGAGCAACTTTATTCTATTGCGCTTTCCAAGCAGATTGTGAAATCCCTTTTCCACAGCTTTGTCAAAAATAGCACGTAATTTTCGATGGGTTTGCGCGAATTACCGCCGAGGTTATACATCGAAAAATAACGAATATGATCCAGAATTCCAATTCGAAATTCAATATATCTCGTGGCTATTCACGTGCGTTACGAGTTAGTCTCGCAAAGCAGCAATTAGAAGTGGAAATATATATATGTAAATGCATTGTGTTTGCTATTTTCGTCATAGAAACAGGAAAAGACACAGAATCCAAACAACGAGCATGTATATGTACAACTGGTAATAGATAATATTGATTATAGCTGTACGAGTGGCTTGAGCGGTACTGTGATGCGTTCTGTGTGTCACGGCTGCGTGCGCCGACGTGCAGTGCGGGATTGTGTGGCAAACATGCGTGTGTACGCCGCCCGTGTACGGTGTCTCGCGCGTGTGGGCGGTGGTGTTGGCAGAAAGATGCAATAATGATACTACATACTAGGCACTTTAATTTAATTTTTTTTTTTAAGAGTAGGGTAGGGTCAGGGTCTAGGTTTTTTTTAAGTGGCCTAGTGAGTCAGAATTCATATCGCATCTATCTGCCGGTGCTGTGCGGGTGTGTATGCCGCGGCGCAGGCACAGGTGCAGTTATTTTACATCAAAGTAAAGACGCATGAGTCAATTTTACTCACGTGTGCGGCGATTTTCCGTTGAGTAAAATTTAGCTCATGCGTATTTAGCTCACGTGTGGCGGCGATTTCGTTGGTAATTGGAACTGCATGCGTCATCTTACTTGAGTAAAATAAACTCACGTGTGCGTCGTGGCATAAACACCCTGGCAGGGGCAGACGCCGATCGGGGGCGCACACGCAGCGCTATATATACACCATATATTTATAATATATACTATATAAATAATAATATATATAGTACTATATTATATGCGTAATATGCACACGCGTGCACGTGTGGCCTTGGACGTGAAGTACTGTGGCGCATAGCATTAGCACGTGAACTTTGCGGGCGTGTGAAGATTGTGAAACGCGTGTGCGGATAGCGTATTCGGCCCATCGGGGTTTCATTCTCATTTTGAATTTGGCAGCAATGGAGAGATAGTGATCGCGCTCACGGGAGCGCTCTGATTGGCTAACAATATTGTCTGCTTATTCATTTTATTTTTTATTATTTTTGCTAATTTTGTTTTATTTAGAAATTCGGATAATGGTTAAGGGTTAGGTTAGGGTTAGATTAGGGTTAGGGTTAGGGTTAGGGTTAGGGTTAACTTACTTTATATCACAACTTATTCTATATTCAACTAATCTCTCCCCTGAGACCTACTATTCTCATTTTCCTGTACGATTCGAAGCAGAGCGATCAGTGAAATTGCTACGCGAGGAGAAACAATAGACAATAGTCGCATGTGACTACCATAGTTCCAGGAACCCAGGAAAACATATTCAGCGCGCACAACTTCTATATCAGCTACATAGCGTGGCAACTTAAATGAGCCCCCTTAGCCACGGGCTTCCGCTATATAACCGTAATGGTCGGTTGAGGGGCCGTGCAGCCACACTCAATATTCCTCTTCCGAATTGTTAGGGATCTCCTGTTTGTGCAAGCGCAGGCGAACAGCAGTAGAATTCGAAGGCGTAGAGAAATCCCGTACTCTGCATAGCCCGCGCCTACGAGTTCTCGGGTGACCTGGACGGCGCGGACCTGCGAGAAATCAATAATTTAAGCATCGTAAGAACTATATATGACGCTGCTTTTTATAGCAGCTAATATGGACGCTGGGCAGCGTCATCCTTGCTTAGTAAATAAGTGAGAGGGGCGACGTTTGACGCGCCATCTTAAAACGTCGCGAGAAGTGTCGGGCAGTATTATTACTCGCGCTAACTTTCGCGCCTAAATCTCATTAGGCTCATTCCGAGACTATCACCTGGCTGTGGCCGCGTAGCCCCTACATTGTGGCGCGTGATTTTGCACAACAGTCGTGGGCCAAAGCTGGTCCTTGGCTGCAATATAATATACGGCGCATGCCGAGATATGCGGTCGGCTCTCAACGCTTGGCGTGATAATAAAGAGCTGCCATGAATGCTTACTGATATTCTTTCGGCAGCGAATTATCAACCGAAAGACCCGCAATAACAAGCATGGCAGGTTGGCGTTCAGGCCCTCCTTTCAGCGAGACATTCAATGACCTGTCAAGCGACGAAAACCTGTTCAACATAGCGGCTGACTTTTTTACGTATTTTGTTGACCGGATCTGCAACTGCACGAACGGTAATAGCCGACGATTGGCTAACAGGCAACACACACACACACGACACACACACACACACACACACACACACCACCACACACACACACACACACACACACACCCACACACACATAGCATACACACACAACATCACACACACACACACACACACACACACACATACATCACACAGCACTACACAGCACAACATAGCCAACACCACACCACACACACACAATACACACACACACACACACACACACACACACACCACACACACATATATATATATATATATATACATTCACATACAAATCACATACAAATCGCATTACTCTCCGTGCAATTCCGCTCCGACGGTGGTCCTCTCATTTGACTAGGAATTCGCCAAGGTTGGAATTTTTCGAACACGCATCATGGTCGTCAATCACTGACGCGTTCAATTCTCACACGAGGCACGTGAACGTGAACATATACCGAATTATACGATCAGCGTTGGTTAGTATATACTGTAGAATAATCCGCTAATCAGTGAGATATACTACAGCACACACTAACCAAAGTTAATCGCGATGTAGAGAATCCTCGTGAAATACGGGAAATTTGACGGGTGCGAACCTCAATGTAGGCGCAGCCTCATTCATGGTAAAATTGCCCATGGTAGAGGGGAAGATGTTACCGTGCAGTCACTAATCTTTTTCAGCTTAATGCGTTCTGAATTAGGAGGAGTGCGTCTAATGCATTGCCAGTCTTGTACGCTGCGTATATGGTAATTGAATTTTTCGTTTGTTACAGTTAGTGTCGCACGATGAGGATGGGGGCGCTCACGCTGTCGGTCGCTTCCGAGTAGAAAACGGGGATCGGTGTGACAAAGACGAGGTAAGTCCCCCCCCCCCACACACACACGCACACACAATGTGGGGGTGTATATGTCGTGCAGGCACATCACTTATTTTGCGTCCACTTGCGTGTCATCTTGCACATTGATTCTCATATACATGCAGGTGCGTGCAAACTTTCGTGCCGACGGCTTACAATTACGGTTAATGTCCGTTTACAGTTACTATACCAGCTAGAGGACTCAGCCAACGCACTTAGAACCCTTCTTAGAACACGGATGTGGGTGTTAGCGTTATAATTATAACATAAACTAGGATGGTTAGTACTGGTAAACAGATATTACGGCGATATATTGCTGCGCCTAACGTTGCAGATAATACACACGGTGTCCATTATAATGGCGATGCTCACGGCTATTGCGGGCATGTATACGCATGGTGATATGAACCTATGCGTCTGCTTGTGTGTACGTGCACGTGTGTGTGTGTGTGTGTGTGTGTGTGTGTGTGTGTGTGTGTGTGTGTGTGTGTCGTCGTTAAAGGTCATGTCATGATTTCTCGCAGGCAAAGCTGTCCTCAACTTTTTAGGGGCCCACAGAAAGAGGTTAGATTACGGCTTCACCCCCTGACGAGCGCTTCCAGGAATGCAGCAACATAAGGTGGGCCGCGTCTTAATCAAGTGGTTGTACACCTTGCCATGGACTCCTTTATTAGACATGGCAAGGTCCGATGAATTTTATTGCAAATTGATTGGTGTGGATCTCCCCATGTGGGCTGATTGTGTGTGCGTTGTGTGTGGTGGGTCGTGCGGAGACGTGAGCAGTG
>NW_014577149.1:403652-410612 GCF_000485595.1 Priapulus caudatus
CTGATGTGTGTGTGTGGCCATGCGTCGGCGTCTGCTGTGAATGCCCACATGGCGCGCGTTGTGGGTTAATTGGCGAGAAGCAGACGTTGTAGCTGACTAGCCGTGCGTGCGGTTTGTACAACCACGCCGCACATCGTCCTACTACCCTTCGCCCAGACTTTACACACCCTCCTCCTCCTCCTCCCACGCGCACGCACGCACGCACGCACGCACGTGCACGCACGCTACGCACGCTGACGCACACACCACACGCACGCACGCATGCACGGACGTACGCACAAACGAACGCACGCACCGCACGCACAAACGATGTGTAGTGGATGGGCTGTGTTGTCGGAACTGCGCTCACGCGTAGCGCAGCTGGCAGTTTGCGCAGAAACACAGTGCGATGGGAGTCTGTTCGTGGCCAACACTTCCCTTCCCACCCACCCGCTCGCATCAGCTGGCTGCTGCTGCTGGCTGTGCTGCTGCTGCACCAGTATTTGAGAATAGTGCTTATCAGAATCGTTAGTTCACGGAGTCTGACACGGACGCTGACCTGGCATCAACCCTATACTCGTCATGAGTGTTAATAATATAGGACACATTATATATCGCGCGGGCCCTTCTATTTCTATATTAAATCTAATATTAAAATTTTGCAGATGATAACTACATCACTACAATTTTTAATCATATTAATATAACAGAGCTAATACCATCCTCGTGAACTCTCTCTTGAACTAATCGCCCTATACTAAGATAATATGTCCTTCAACCAAAAAACCTTAATTTGTCTCACCTACTGTGGTTGCTCAACCGTTATCTCATATAAATAAGACCGCTCTTATGTGCTCAAGAACACTTATCATTATCTTTTCTTATTTTATGTATTCTTGTACTAGTGCTTACGAGCCACCATCGACGTCTCGCGTATACTATCACTTAGACTTTGGACTTAGATACAGTGCCTTAATATCCGATATAGTGAAATGCGTAATAAGCGCGAGCTACGGTGTACGCTACAAACTATCTCGCATGACATTTGTCTCTGTCTCCTATAACTCTGTGCCCACGATTATTGTATATACTCGCTCTAAAATGTGTAATTGATATCTGTACTATTGTATAATTTGGCTACTGTGAGAATAGCTTCTAAGTATTGTTCAACTGCCCTACTCCTGACAATACCCGTACTATTGTTAACTTTGATACCCTGTAACAATAACTGAACTATTGTTACAACTGCTACTGTAACAACTCACCGTTGATGGCTGGTCGTCATCGCAGATACGACAAGCTCTCGCTTGATTACCGTGCCAAGGGTGGTCTCCGGCATCCATTCTCGGTCGCTATATCTAGTTTCAGACGCCAAACCTTTGAAATTGCTGTCCATGATTCCTGAGCGCATAATATGATCTCAAGGATATTGCATGTCATAGGTCATGCCGTAACGACGTATAATCGACAGTTGAGGTGAACGGTTGCATAGGATGCAGACTGTGGGGAAGTAGCAAGAGAGAGAGAGGGAGAGAGAGACGAGAGAGAAGAGGATCTGTGGTCGTCGATGGAAGACCGCCTGCCTTCTTCGCGGACCTCCTGGTCATATGAACTATGCATCTGATTGTGTGTACGTGCACGCGTGCGCCGGTGATGTATGGGTGTGTGGGAGACGTGCGCGATGTGTGTGTGTGGGTGTCGTGTGTGTGTGTGTGTGTGTGTCACTGTGTGTGTGGTTGCTGGAGAGCGCGAGCGTGTTCACGTGGTGCAGCAGTTGAAGGTAACTAGCGAATGGGAGGGAGGCGAAGGCGTAGGTGTGCGTCGCGCGGCTGCTTTGGGGTTGCTATTTGTGTCGCGGACAGTGATGCGGGGAACAACGTGTATAGCGACGGTAGAGAGACGAGAGCGAGAAGAGGGCAGCGAGGAGCGAGGGCCGACGAGAGGGAACAGCGATGGACGAGGGGAGTGCGTGGGCGCGCGTGCGTGCGTATACATGCTTGTGTGCGTACTCGCGAACGCGTATTACGCAGGTAGGTGTTTACGCACGTGCGCGTATATATTTAGAATTAATCACGCATGCGAAAAACAATTTTGCATTAGTATGCAAATACGTCGCGGCGATTGGCTTCTTGTCTTCACTGCAGGTCTACGGGGCTGCTGCCGCTCCATCGCCCGTACACTTGGAAAATCCTGAATTCCAAACGCGCTGGTACTTCAAGTACTATCTTGGAAAACGTATGTCTTTTAATTACCTTGACTGTTTCCTTATTAACGGTTTTAACATTCCGTGTTTGATCGTTGGCTGTCCGCAAATTTATGCCATTTTCTCTGCATTTACATAATCGTAATTGCCTTGTTATAATGCCGCCGTGTTCTAACACTTTTAAAATCGATAATCTTTTTTTTTCCTTTCCGCTAAGAGCTCTCATAATCCCGTGCTCAATCAATCCAACTTACCTAAAGTTTCTCTTCAACATTAGGCGATAAGCCCTACGGTATTAAAATATAAGCACAATACTATACAGTACAGAGCAGTTAAGCTCTCTATGGGAGAAGTAGAGCGTGCAGAGAGTAAGTGAATTTATTAGATGTCTTTCGGAATCTCTGCCCTGCCTCCGTATTTCAGAGCACCAGAATTATGTGGGTCACGAATACGACGGAAACATATTCTTCCTGTCGATTGTTCTTACCGACGCCAACAATCACAGCGTGCCGCAGTACAGAGTCATCTTGTGGCGCAGAACGGTAACCTTTTCACGATGTTGTCGATTGCGATTATCGAAATGAACGTGCTTATTTCATGTAATATATACTAGTTTTATATAAAATGTAAAACTAAGTTAAACGTATATAAATTATGCGCCACGTGCCTACTACTAAACTAAGTCCAGCGGCCAAAATAGACGCATATAGACGTGCCAGCAGCTCAGCTACGATTAATGGCATACTGTCATGTGGAGAGCGCCCACTAAGATGACCGGATGTCTAAAGGTCTTCACATCCATGCAGCTTAACAATTATTTTAATATATATCCTTCGAGACTTGCAGCAAAACAGACAACCGGGTTTGAACACGCTAGTAGATATATCGAAGTGCCGCGTAGATTTCGCTTCAGTGATTGTCGAAGACATTCGCGAGATGAATAGTCGCGTGGCTCTATCCTGGCATCGCTCCCAGTGATAATGCAAGGCGTTCCAATAACGCCATGCGAGAAATGCATTCGCAAAATCTTTCGCCGAAGCGCCGACAGATGGATGGCGCGTATCTGGACGAAATCGTTGCGACAGCCGACGCGATATTCCCACAGGTGCAATATGTAACTAGTATATGCAGAATGGTGGCAATCCCGCCTGCATCCAACGCCCGCCGAGGGAACACGCGGCGGCCGATATGCACTTGGCGGTGGATTCGGTTGAGCCGTTTCATTGTGTCGCTTCAATCATGTCGCCGCTATACGCACGATGCGATGGCGTGCCTCACTGAGTCGACGCTGGTCACGACGTGCTCGTCCTCAGTCATTGCTGGTCGTCTTAGCGGCGAGTTAACAAGCACACCGCCAGCTGTGATCCACGCTCGACCACCTACACACGCACACACACACGCACGCGCGAGCACACACACACACGCACGCACGCACGCACGCACGCACGCACGCACGCACACACACACACACACACACGCACACACAAAGAGAGTGAGAGAGAGAGAGAGAGTCACGGCTGTGGCACATTTAACGTGTAACATGTAATGTCGTCGTATGAGTGTATACCGAGGTTCGACTGCACATGGGTGTCGTTATTCTCCCGCAGAGGCACACTGCCCGTATAAACGACAGTTCGTATGCTGAGACCACCGTCTCGGTAATCCGTAGACGAGCGTGCGTCACGTTAATATGACAATCTCGACTAGCGACGCGCAATCACGTTGCAGACGACTTTTTCGCACGTTTTCGGCAACCGTAAAAAAGCTCAAAATTTCATAGCGATCATATATACTCTTTCACACATGCAGGAGCGCAGCATCTGACGTATTAAATGTTCGACGCTTGTAAAAAAACTCATTTTTTTTCGAGAGCTTACGCGTCTTCGTGATACGTCTTGATTCGGGCAGGTTTATCCGATTGCGCTCGCAGCTTTGAAATGGCGCCGCGCGAATGTTTTATTGCGTTGGAAGCTACGCTCTCACCGCCGACAAAGGTCATCGGCGTTGTCGCATCGTACGTGTGTTGTCGTCGTAGATGGGGCCTGCCGTGATTGCATGTACTTTACAAATTGCGCGAAGAGAGTGTAAGAGCGGATGCGTGCGACGCTGTCCGTCACGACATCCGAGTTTCTCAATCGCTTGCCTTTCACGCCGACCGCGACGATTGTGCAGGGAACGCAGAAGATATGCCTGCCTTTTAATCCCAACAAGCCGATGACGGCGAAGCAGATATCGAGGTGAGTAAAGCGCCGACATCCCGCTAAGCGCTTGCGTTCTAATGCGTTGTAATGATGGTTACGCCGAATTCATGCGCATCTGTGTTGCGCGCAATCATGCGATGTAGGATGATGCGGATGATGAAAGAACGCGTGCACGTGTGCTTGGGACTGTGAATGTATGTGCGCATACATTACACGTGTATATGTGCGTGCGTGTGAAGTTGTGAACGCGTGTGCGGGGATACGTATTCGCCCATCTGGGTTTCATGTCTTTCATTTTGAATTTTGCACATGGGAGAGATAGTGATCCGCTAGGGGACGGCTCTGATTGGCTAATATTGTCTCTTATTCATTTTATTTTTTATTATTTTTGGCTAATTTTGTTTTATTTTAGAATTCGGGATATGGTTAGGGTTAGGGTTAGGGTTAGGATTAGGGTTAGGGTTAGGGTTAGGGTTAGGGTTAACTTACTTTTATATCCACAACTTATTTCTATATTCACTATCTCTCCCCTGAGACCTACTATTTCATTTTCCTTACGATTCGACAGAGCGTATCAGTGAAATTGCTCGCGGGAGGAGCAAACAATAGACAATAGTCATGTGACTACATGGTTTCCATGGAAACCAGGAAACATATTCACGCGCACAAACTTCTATTATCAGCTACATACGTGGCAACTTAAAATGAGCCCCCTTAGCACGGGCTTCCCTATATAACGTAATGGTCGGTTTGAGGGGGCCGTGCAGCCAACACTCGAATATTCCTCTCCGAATTGTTAGGGATCTCCTGTTTGTGCAAGCGCAGCGACAGCAGTATGAATTCGAGAGCGTAGAGAAAATCCGTTCTCTGCTATACGCGCGCCTACAGTTCTCGGTGTGACCTGGACGCGCGCCTGCGAGAATCAATAATTTAAGCATCGTAATGAACATATAACCTGCTTTTTATTAGCAGCTAATTATGGACGCTGCAGCGTCATCCTTGCTTAGTAAATAAGTGAGAGGCGCGAGTTTTGACGCGCCATCTTACGTCGCGAGAAGTGTCGAGCATATTATATCGCCGCTAACTTCCCTTAAATCTCATTAGCTCATTTCCGAGACCATCACTGTTGTTGGCCGCGTAGCCCTACATGTGGCGCGTGATTTCATCAACAGTCGTGCCAAGATGGCATTGGCTGCAATAATAATATACGGGCCATCCGAGATATGTCGGTGCGCTTCACCTTGCGTGATAATAAAGAGATGCCTGGAATTCTTATGAGTTTCTTTTCGCAGCGAATTGACAACCGAAAGCCGGCAATAACAAGCAGGCAGTTGCGTTTCAGCCTCATTTCACGAGACATTCAAATGGTCCTGTCCAAGCGACAACCTGTTCAACATAGCGGCTGTACTTTTTTACGTATTTTGTTGACGGATTGCATGCACGAACGTAATACAACGATTGGCTATACACACACACACACACACACACACACACACACACCACCACACACACACACACACACACACACACCCACACACACATAGCATACACACACACACACAACACACACACACACACACACACACACAACACACACACACTACACACACAACAGCCACACACACACACCACACACACACACAACACACACACACACACACGCACACACACACCAGCACACCATATATAGTATATCATATATAACATTCAGCATACAAATCCAGTACAAAGTCGCTATCTACTCATCCTGTGGCAATTCCGCGCCGACGTGGTCCTGATCATTGACTAGGAATTCGCCATAAGGTTTGGATTTTTCGAACACCGCCTCATTGGTCGTCAATGGCACTGGACGTTTCAATTCTCACACGAGCACGGAACGTCAACATATAGCCGACTTTATACGATCAGCGTTGTTAGTAATACTGTAGAATAATCCGCTAATCATGAGATATACATAAACAGCACAGCACCTAACCAAAGTAATCGCGATGTAGAGAATCCTCGTGAAATACGGGAAATTTGACGGTGCGACCTCACATGAGGCGCAGCCATCATTCCATGTAAAATTGCCATGGAGAAGGGAGAGACGTTACCGCACAGTCACTAATCTTTCAGCTAATGCCGTTCTGAATTAGGAGAGTGCACCGTCTAATGTGCATGCCAGTCTTGTTAACGCTGCGTATATGGTAATTGAATTTCGGTTGTTACAGTTAAGTGTCGCACGATGAGGATGGGGCGGCTCACGCTGTCGGCGCTTCGAGTAAAAACGGGGAATCGGTGTGACAAAGACGAGGTAAGTCCCCGCCCCCACACAGCACACCGCACCCACAATGTGGGGTGTATATGTCGTGGGGTAGGCACCTACTCACTTATTTTGTCTCACTTGCGTGTCATCTGCATCAAAAAATTGATTGCTCCATATATCAGTCAGGTGGGCGGCATAACTTCGTGCCGACGGACTTACAATTACGGTTAACTTCGCGTTACAGTTAGCTATAGCCAGCTAGAGGAGCTCAGGCCTAACGGCACTTAGAACCGGCTTCTAGAACAACGATGGGTGTTAGCGTTATAATTATA
>NW_014577149.1:414974-423147 GCF_000485595.1 Priapulus caudatus
GTGTGTGTGTGTGTGTGTGTGTGTGTGTGTGTGTGTGTGTGTGTGTGTGTGTGTGTGCGTGCGTGGACGCCGCGTGCGTCCGTACAGTAGTTGTTTACAGTTTTATATTTTTTGTGTTATAATAATAAAAGTGTTGTTGTGATCGTAATTTTAACACAGTTTGTAACAGGAAATAATGGAGACATGAAGAATATTAGTTATGTATACATTGACGTAGGACGCCGCTTACCAGTTTTACTATTCCCCATGCAATCAGTTCTTTCTCCAATATGGAAAAGATAGAGAAGGGACCACGAGAGATATTCAGTCCGGAAATTCAAAAGGTGAGTCGCTATAACACTTGGCATTAACAACATATAATTATACGCCTATGCACTATAGACGTTGTCGCCTGTCGTTTGGAGGTTTGGCTGTGGTCGATATGTAACGCGTAAAAAACGCCGCCTTTCCGAGGTTTAATCGTAAATTGTTCGAAAAAGAGTAGACTTCTACTGTATGTCCGACTGAGCGGAACGTTTGCATGAACCACGCTTCTGGCGGCAATGACGACGCGTCGTAAAATTTGCAGGGTGCCGGAAAATTATAGCATTTGCTCTGAAACGTCAGAGCGAGCGACAGAGCGTACGAGACGGCCTCCGAGCCGCGCCTGCTTATGCTCCCTTATACAGGAAATCATCCCGTTTACGCCTTCGGATGAATGTCTATTCTATTCTGTATTCGCGATGACTCGTCAGAAACAGCCATGCATGGCTTCGCCTGAGTCAATTAGCAGATCCATTAATACCTTTTATTGAAGTAGAAACGGAGTGTTGATATACGGGCGTGCCGCGCATAAGTAGCTCGTCAATGAGAGAAGCTGCGACAGCTAATATCACCACTTCTACATGCACCAGCAACTGTGCGCCTACACAAAGAAAGCGCGCATTTACAGGCTTTTATGCTGAATTAGCAAATCATTTATTTTTGCCTAAGAATGGAGTGCCGAGCCTACGACGTTGTACTTACGTTGAGGCCACTTTATTGAACGTGCAGAAATCATCTCATGTTCAGCTGCCAATAACTGCCAAGTCAGCCACGGTTGCTACTCAGTTCAGTATTCTCCTTCTTCTGATACAGCCAGAACTTCATATAGCGTGTGTATGGATTATTTTGTACCTATTTAGCACATCTAATGCGTAATAATTGCGTTTCGTAGATTATGGTGGAATCATCGGCCATGTACTTCTTGCAGGTCATGTTTGAAACGCAATGCTGTCATTCATGCGCATATTTACTCGCAACGCGCGTACCTACCGCATGTGCATTGCCGCTTTACAATATTAGCTATATGGCTATTAGTTGGTTGGACTACGAATGAGTGTTACTAAATATTTTAGCAACCTCGTTTATACGGCGGTAATCAGCCGAAATCCACCATCTCATCGCTTTTTTTCTCAAATCCTCAAATCCGCTTTTATTTTCTTCTCGCTCTGTTCACGTTTTTTTCTCGCCCTTTCAGATGCGTCTATTTCCTTCTCACATTTTCTACTCTCTCTTTCCACATTTTCTCGTTCGTTAAGCGTTACTAATCATAGAGAGCGCGCGTGTTCTAATAGAATTTATTTCAACGCTTTTCAAAAGCACAAGCGTGTTGAAATAAACAACATTTGGTTTCACGCAGCGTGATAAAAAATGCAACGATCGCGTGCCAAAGCAAAAAATTGCATTCAATATAACTAATGCACGCAACCAACCTATCGACTACCCACCGAATGACGACGAAACCACGCTTCATTTAACATTAATTTATCGTCTACATTACTATTGCGAAGCAATTTCTGAAAGCGCTGATAACAACGTAGTTTCGAGCCTATAACGACCCAGCTTTAGCCGCGTTTCGACATCAAACCAATGTTAGAAATTCTCGCAACAAGATTTCATAATGAGATCAGCAATCTCCCCTGCTGTAATCAGATAACAAGCAGAGACAAAATTTAAAGCTCAGTCTATATATCGTACGATCGCTCTATATACGTCAACGTCGCTACTTTGACATAAACTTTGACAGGCTATATGTATGGCAAATGCACACAGCGGTCAAGCGTGGCCGGCTCTATTCCGGTGGCCTAGGAGGGCTATCATATAGGATGAGTAAAGGTCAGCGTTATTAGACAATTAAGTAGTCGTAGTGGTAATCATGTTCCCAGCCTTATATGCGCGTATGTTGGTCCTCCTGGGCTCCATAGTCGAGCTCCGACAGCGCATATTTATCTAAATGGACAATGATCGACCCGGATAAGAAAATCAACACGCGTGCGTCATTTTGTTACCGATGACCTATTTGGAGCAAGTGTGAAATAGAGCTATATTAGACACCCGTACAAAACCCATGTAGGCGATACGCTGTACTAGCCGCCCGAAATCGGAGAGGAAAAAAGTCAAAAATTTACCTGCCCCTTTATTTCGCACACAGGGTTGAAAATATCAAATATTTACATTAACACCCACCAGAAACCACTCGGTAACAAGTTCTTTTGTTCGTTTTCTCTACGCACGTGGAGCATAGCGTCTTTGTAATGGCGTCGATACTTTCTGCACACTTTTGCAACACTGCTGAGATTTTATGAATTACGCTCGCATATGGGTATGCTATAGCAAGCGGTATAGCAATTATATGTATGTTTTTCAGGACCTGCTGCTCTTAGAGGAACAAGAAGGTTCGGTAAATTTCAAATTCGGGATCGTGTACGCGAAGGCGGGTCAGACGTCGGACGACGAGTTCTTCAGTAACGGTGAGGCGACGTAAAGATTACCCGGTTCGATAGACTGTACATGTGACCTATGGTGTCGAAACATGCAGATGTAGATGTAGATAAAAATATAGATGCAGATACAGATGCAGATGCAGACATAGATATGGATGCATATGCAAATACAGGTGTATATGCAGATGTTGATGCAGCAGATGCATATACATGTGTAGATGCAGATGTCGTGCTCACAAAACCTAGTTTCTTGCTCAAGAAACCAGGGTTCTTGCCATGAAACTAGGCTTCATGGCATGAAACCTGGTTTCTAGCCCTATAACCGCAGTTATAGCTGGAATCTTAGTTTCTTGAGCAAGAAATAGGGTTTGGGAGCAAGAACCTAGGTTTCAGCAAGAAACCCACTTTCAACCGCGCCATTTGTATCATAATTTGAGAAACCACGGTGCTCACAAAACCTAGTTTCTTGCTCAAGAAACCAGGGTTCTTGCCATAAAACTAGGTTTTATGGCATGAAACCTGGTTTCTAGCCGTATAACCGCAGTTATAGCTGGAATCTTAGTTTCTTGAGCAAGAAACTAGGTTTCAGCAAGAAACCCACTTTCAACCGCGCCATTTGTATCCTAATTCGAGAAACCACGATTCCTCGCACGAAACCAAAATTCCAGCTATAACTGCGGTTATAGGGCTAGAAACCAGGTTTCATGCCATGAAACCTAGTTTCATGGCAAGAACCCTGGTTTCTTGAGCAAGAAACTAGGTTTTGTGAGCACGAAACCTGGTTTCGTGCGAGGAACCGTGGTTTCTCGAATTATGATACAAATGTCTTGCCATACACACACACCTCGCGTGCGGAAATGCACGCAAATGCCCTGAACCGGTTCGCGCAGTCAGCGGCCAGAACACTCCGATTCCACGACTTCCGCTCGTTTTTAACACGCGGGGTCATTAAAAACGAGGATGAACTATTGTACTGTCGGAATGCGGTTTCATGTTCTCTTGCCTACCTGCTGCACGAGATCGTATCGATTCGTACCGTAGGCGTTATACTCCACGCGGCCATTTCTGCTGCGATTTTACCTTTTGCGAGTTGGATATATATTTGCCAAGCGATAAGCCCCCCGCACTCGACTGTGCGGGAAAGAAACACACTTTTGCTGTAGTACAGGCTGCATGCCCACCGCTAATGAATGAAACCCCATCGGGATAGCATCGTGTGTGATTCACAAAGACATCAATAGTGCATGACACGCACATGTCCGCTCCGCCGATGCACTGATCACTCGGCAGATTTCGTTGCTGCCGCCGCATTAACATGTTGCGGCGTCGACGGCGCCATTGAGTTCGCGTGCTCGACGTCTTGCGTACCCAAGACACGTTTACCACTCGACCGTTATTACGAAATGCAACGTGCCTAATGTGCTCGCGTGCGCGTGTAGTCGCGAGAGTATCAGTGGCGTGTATACGTAGCGAGAGCTTGCTAGCGTGCAGCGGCATCGTACTCGTGCCTCGTGTGTTAGCGTGAGAAGCCAAAAGATGGAGAACCTGTTAGCGCGCGGCCACGCGACGTGCGGTGGCAGTCTACGATTCAGTATAATCTGTTGACCTGTGAACTCTCCGCTGTTTACTAACTAGAGCTCATTTGATTTGGCGCACACAATCAAGCGCTGACATTTTTATTGACCAGCTGCCGTCTGATTAAAGACAGACTTTAATAAGAATGTCGGGTAGATCCCCTAACGAGGTGTAATGCAGTCGCAGCTAGAATGTCGGTACGCCTGCAACTCCCTCTATCGGCGAACTCGCTAACTTTTTACATTTTCATACGACGAATCTCTACTCTAGCAAAGGATGTCTTTGATTAATTTAATTAGAAATAATATTTTCGTTTACAGTGTACTGCACAAAGCTCGTTATTTACGCGATGAATCTTTGCGCGAAGTTGTCAATATTTTCTCCTTTCTGCGGCGAAATATCTGCTGGTGGTCTGAATATGCATGTGCAGCGCGGCTTTAACTCATTGTTACCGCGCGCTTCGCTTTGCTCACATTCGTTACAATTACATGCGGCCGTCGTGTGCTCGCCAGCATTTTCTGATGCGCTTAGCGCGGGCGCGACGATAATGTTTGGGTTGAGATTGAAGCCCAGTGACACGATAAGCCATGGGACTAGCGCTGCTGCCAGCGCTGCATTAAATTATGGCCTTCGACGATTCAGCTGGATTAACGCGTAGTTCCACCGTTGATGACGTCACGTAACGTCACGTGGGTTCAACAATACGATGGGAAGCTGGCGCGCGTGCTTTGCAGTGTGCGTGCATGCGAGCGATCGTGTGTGCGTGCGTTCTAAACAGCGCACGTACGCGTGCGCGCATATATACGTGCTCGTTATGGACACTTAATTACGCGGGACAGGGTCTCAACGATCAATGATCGTATGCATATCGAATCAGACGCGCCTGTCGGCACTCGTGATCAAGCGTCAACGGGACAGAGCCGTAGCCGCGAGATCCATCGCGCGGCAAATGTCATGGCCGCACACGTCCCGCCACGCGTTAATTATTCAGCTAGGATTCGCCGATGACAGCGGCAAGTTATTGCTTTGATGACTATCCGCGAGCGCAAGCAAACGAACCTGAGCACGCGATTGTCGAAACCACGCAAAACACGCACGTTCTACAATAGCCCCGGCTGCCGCGTGCTGCTACTGTTATGCACGGCCGCGCATTACATTAAAATGCCAATGCAATCGCCGACTGATGTATTTTATTGCCTCTCAGAGAACGGAAGTGAAGAATTTAAAAGATTTATTGACCTATTGGGCGGCAGAATCACGCTGCGCAACTGGGACCGATTCAAAGGTGGCTTGGACGTTAAAAGTAAGTGGGCACGCTCGCGATCAAATGCGCAGCATCGGGCAACCGAGTTCTCCACTCGTGGCTTTTAGCCGTAAATTGGTGAAACAACGTTGTTGTTTACGATTTCAACTTAGCCATTCTTATCTCGTCGCCGCAGTTGACCGACATTAAGAACATCGTAATTTCCATATTGATTTTCGGATCAGCAGCTTCGGATAGTTCGTACATCTGTTCGTCGCTGTACATGCATGCCGCGCCTTGAGTGAGTATAACGCGCGCAGCGCATGCATGACTCGTGTGTCATCATCTCCCCAGGCAATACGACAGGTATGGAGTCAAGATACACGGTGTTCGAAGGCCACGAGATCATGTTTCACGTATCGACGTTACTTCCGTATTCCAGAGACAACCGACAGCAAGTATGATATCTATCTATCTATTGTGTGTGTGTGTGTGTGTGTGTGTGTGTGTGTGTGTGTGTGCTTGGTGTGTTTGGTGGTGGTGTGCTGTGTGTGTGTGTGTGTGTGTGCGTGTTGTGCTAAATTTGTTGTTTTTTTTTAACGTCTTTTTATATGATAATGGTATATGTATTGTATATATTGTAATATATATATATGTATGTATTATGATTTATATATTAATTTATATATATATGTATGTATATATGATATATAATATATTAATTATTATATATACACCCATCATAGACACAGAATATTAGTCGTATTGCAATCTGAGTGATCGCTCGCGGGATGTATGTTGGGCGTGCCGCAGTGTGGCGTTGCGGTGCGTGCAGATGCCTGTGTCAGGCAGTGGGACGGAGCGCGCGCATCAGCAGTGGCTAATCAAATCAGATCACTGATGTGCCAAACCAATATAACGCCCGTGCTTGACAGGCACCTACGAGATCGGATCGCGTGGCGGCGCGTTAAGCTAGAAGACTGACATACATGCCATCGTGGGCATGTAAATTATCGCCCATGTTTTTCTTTGTCGCGACTATATTTATACGGCTTTCCATTCACAGGTGGAGAGGAAGCGAATATTGGCACGATATTGTAAGGCATCGTGTTCCAAGAGCAAGCGAGGCTGGCGACGTGCCATGCTTTTCAAAGCCTTGTATGCTAAAGTCGGCAAATTACGCGTATGCCATTTATTTGCGATCATTGACTCTAAATACATACACGCGCCGTATTTACAACGCGCGCGTGTGTGTGTGTGGTTGTGTGTTGTGTGTGTGTGGTGTGTGTTGTGTGTGTGTAATGCTTGTGTGTGTGTTGTGTGTGTGTGTGTGTGTGTGTGTGTGTGTGTGTGTGTGTGTGTGTGTGTGTGCGTGTGCATTTGTCTAGAAATGACATTAACGGTTAAACGCATGCAGATGAAACTCTAAACATTTTAATCAATTAAACGGTCCACCTGCTCTGCTAAATGCGATAATATTTCAACCAAACCTATTCAGCAACGCCTATAATGAGCTCTTTGCAAAGACAATAAATTTTCATATTTTTGTTTTGTTTATCGAGCCACACACGTGTATATCCAGCTGTAAAGCTTATCATTAAATGCGAAGCGCCCGGCCATACAGCATTCTCTGCTCCTGCATGAATAATTAAAATTATGTCCGCAACGAAGCTCTTTTTGATACGTGCCAAAGGGTGGTCCGGCCTTCCTCTATATTCATATTTCAACGCCAAACCTTTGATGCTGCCATGATTCCTGACCGTATCTCAGATATTTTCGCGCTGGTGACGTACAATCGACAGTTGGACGCCTACAGGCTGTGGGTGTGGTCCGAGGAAGCGGTGCCTCTCTTCGGACCTACTCTTCCCTGTCCACCCCTCTTCCAGGACCCGCAGCAGTTTCGCGATTTTCTTCTCGTCAAACGTAATCATACTTTATACTCTTCAACACGCTTCGATGAATTGTTCTCATCCATTCTCAACGCTCACAGTGACTTAATCTCAAAGCCGATAGCCCCGGTACAATTCAATCGGAATTCTAGGAAAATGTCAATTATTTTCTACGGCGGTCTAAAATGAAGCGGGCGTTTGGTTGAAAATGAGGTATTCGCGCTGTATATTCATATCATCGATCACGGGAACGGGAAAATGTTTTGCTAATAACAAATTGACGACCGGCCCCCAGAGGTTTAGGTCTGGGATAATCATCTCGTATGACAGACATGGATACGTGTCGGCATGAATTTCATGAGAGGTGGTCGCGTAACGCATGCACCCACCACCCGTTAAATGCTTGACGTTTTCGTAAAATCTGCCTATATACACAACCTGTGGATGAAAAGCGATTTACTATTCATGAATCTTGATGACTAGTGCGCCATTCTGGCCGTCTACTTTCAGCCGATTTCATTTTGG
The DNA here is from genome assembly GCF_000485595.1 of Priapulus caudatus. NCBI lineage: Eukaryota > Metazoa > Priapulida > Priapulimorpha > Priapulimorphida > Priapulidae > Priapulus > Priapulus caudatus. The sequence continues at coordinate 422,951 of NW_014577149.1, forward strand.
TAATTGGGTTATTAAAAGGTCACTGTTAGCGAGTTAGTCTGAGTTAGCGAGAGAGAGAGGGAGGCCGAGTGATAGAGGGAGCGAGCGACCGAGAGAGAAAGAGAGAGAGAGAGAGAGAGAGAGAGAGAGAGAGAGAGAGAGAAAGAGAGAGAGAGACAGACAGACAGATAGATATAGATAGATAGACAGACAGACAG
>NW_014577149.1:424493-430804 GCF_000485595.1 Priapulus caudatus
ATATACACGCATTCCTTACACTTGTCCTGCTTTACTTGTAGATATGCACCAAATATATTTTTTTGTAAGTAATTTCGTAGAGCGCTCACTACCGACCACAACCGCCTGCACGCTTCTTAACAATTACAGCGACAAATTTCTCTTGTTGCCGGGCTCATTAATAAATATGAAGCGCACGTACCGCATCCAGTCGACCCAGCAGCGCTATTTACTATGACACATCCCTGTATGCGCTCCCAGCACACCCCCTCTCGTCGTTAGAGCGAGCATCAAGCTAAATACAGCAATCGATATCCTTACTCGCGTCTCACGCTTTATGAAGCCACGTGTAGTTTACTGGTGCAGGCAAACGCGCAGGGAGCTAGTTAATGATTCATAGTCCGGTGGTGGAAGAGGTGAGGGATGCACTCGTCGTGTTTAACAAGTACGGCACCTTTCGCGCGTAAAAACCACGCCTGTATTAGACAGCCTGGAAATGTGTATCAGCATAGTACAGTTGTATGCGCATCTACGCGCCGTGTTCAATATAGAAATCCGCTAGACCGCTATATTTGCTTTAGCCTTTAACAAATAATAGAATCTCTGCTGTGGTTTGTTTGTCCACGCAGAACAATGGATGGCCCTAGGATTTTCCCCAAGGAGATTACGATTGGCGTCGCCTAAATTTCGCTTCGTTAAGGGGATTTCGCATTCATGTCTAAATAGTCACCAAAAAGCAACCGGGACAAAGGCACAAACCGTGCGTGCGCGCAAGTAAACGCGAGCGAGCTCTTACTGTAAGTGCATGCTCGATTTTGCGTGCCCGTGGCGCGCAAAACGCTAGACGCTAAATAAAACCCTAACTCTACCCGTGTAGCCTCCCATTCGCTCCGCCACGAGAGCCTTTCGCTAAATATATATGTTCACAAACAAAATGTACTACGGCTACGTTGCTCACTTCGCATCGGTGTGTTTTCACGCAGAATATGCTCAACCGGAGAGCGTTTAGCGACGTCTTTCCGGACTCTCCGCGTGGCTCCCGGCGCAAAGAGGAAGCGCGACAAGCGGAGTTCCTGCAAACCGGACAGGTGAGTATGGCGGCGCACACGCGACGTACGTCCGCGCGACAGCGGTGCACACGCAACGCACGTCAGCGACAGCGTCGCACACGCGACGCACGTCCGCGCGACAGCGGCGCACACGCGACGCACGTCCGCGCGACAGCGGCGCACACGCGACGCACGTCCGCGCGACAGCGGCGCACACGCGACGCACGTCCGCGCGACAGCGGCGCACACGCGACGCACGTCCGCGCGACAGCGGTGCACACGTGCCTGTATTACGAACGCTGATCGGATGTTGGCGAGCCACATATACTGCCACAATATCGGCGTCACGTAATCGGTTTGTGCAGCGTCTCTGTATTACGTATACGCGATCGCCGTCGATGATAAATGAAAGCGGTGCGTCATTAGGGCTAATTACCTTGGAGACAATTCTGGTCAGCTAGTGACGAACAGATATAACTTAACATATTATATACTGAAGTATGATGTTACAAAAACGTGGTATTGTCCTTAGGCACTGAAGCTGGATACAATAATGAGAGGGGATGCACCGACCAGCCTAGCGACAACCGGACTATTTCGCCGTGAGGTTCGAGCTGCACGACTATTTCCTCGTTGGCGACCCCCGCGTCATCTATGTGTCGAGCGATTATTCGTTCGGAAAGTATTTACAGGAAGCGGCGCTGACAGTAAACGCGCACTTAATACTCCAAATTACGGCCGAAATATCGTCGAAATTACCCACGAAATGACGGCGATTTTCGCCGGATAATATCTGCGCGGAATTATGAGAAAGGCGACAACGGAAAATTAATGCTGCCGTGTTGCTCGCATCGCTGATTATTGAAAGCTCCACTTGTCTCCGACTCGTTGCTTTTGGTATTATGGGAGTGGGGAAAATTATTTCCCATATTCGACCACACGTACCAGAGAGTCACGTGTATAATCGTCCACCGTGTAAATCGGCAGATGTTGTTCAGAGAAATTACTAAATTGCTAAGCTAAATTGTTATTGCAAGTGACAACAAATATGATATGTTAACATAAACATTCTTGCTAATTTTTCCGCGTGCTTCCGTGCTCCGCGTGAACAAGATTTTCTTGACACACGGGTGAAGTGGGGGGGGGGCCCTTTGCGGCGTCGTTTTTACATCAAAGCGCATAGTTTTCATCAGAAAACAAAATTGCAAAAGTACAACCTTTTTCAATCAAGAATTAAAAGCCCAACACTCATCGTCGCCGTCATAATTTTTTTTGCAGCCGTGGGAACCTCACTGCATCTATCCGGATTTTCCGCACGAGGTCGTCTGTGGCGATTCCTGGGGTGAGTCGATGTGACAAACACAATCCTGTATTAGTCCAGTCAATATATGAAATACCCGGAACAAATTGCAACAGTACGTTTTATTGTTGGAAGTTGTTGATTAGACCCTCCTAAACTTCATATGCAAAATCGGCCAAAATCGGACCACGGGAAACTGGCTAATTAGCCTAAATCCAAAATGGCCGCCAGTTTCAAGTTTGAGGCTAGTTTGTCCTAGATAGTAGGGCCTACAGGAGCTATGAGCCAAAAATCAGATGAATTAATTGTGCACTTTTGGACAAAAGCATGAAATTTGGCATAACGGTAGTTTAAGATATGTGCATTTATATGAGATCGGGTACCCATCTCCATCGGTATGGTATCTGGGCGCCATCTTGAATTTAAAAATGGCCACCATCAAAATCCAGTATCTTACATTTTTCAACTAATATTCAACATAGAAACAAGATTTTTGTATCTAAACCAACATTATCGGGGTCAAGAAACCCATTACAATCGAAACCATTATCGGTCGGTGAACGCCATCTTGAATTTCAAAATGGCCGCCTATCAAATTCGTAACCATATCGTCATAACATAGATATGACGCCATTACATGCGAATTTCAATGGAACGGCTACACCGACTGCTGGACACTTTACTCATTATATCGCTGACAATGTTGATCACAACATACGTACTTTGGACGGCCGAGGTACCTTCCAAGGAATGGGCATAATTCTTGCTTCAACCCCAAGACTCGAACAAAAACATGCTGTACCAAGAATAAACTTGCCAGAGAGTGGTTTACCTGATGCAATATTTGTGGTCAAGTACTACAGAGAAAATGCTACTACAGATGTTCAGTTACTGTATAGAAAATTACCAATTATCAGTGCAATTAATGAACGCGACTGCGGGAAATATCTTGGCCATTGAAATCAAATCGGCCGGTTTGGTCGGGTATGATGCAGGCAATTACAGATGGGGTTTATACTGGAAAGGCTTCTATCCATTTCCTTCTAATGATAGATATGGACCCATCTGTTTTGAGTTACATCTTTTCCACTCTTTACTTTGTTGCTGAGGAAAATCAACGACATTGATCTGTGCCTGTCATCACATTTGATCAACCACTGTGGTGGAAGGCCAAGACCATATCATAACAAGGGAGAATAAAGGAAGTAACCTCAAGAGGATAGAGCTGTATTTGGGCGGATTTCACTCTATCATGAGTTTCCTTGGCAGAATCGGACATGTGATGAAATCATCTGGGCAAACAGATGTGTTGGACATTGTTTATGCGGAAAATACAGTGAACCACATTTTAACAAAAAAAAGCATATGCACGAGCAATACGTGGCCATCTTCTGGTAGATGCTTCTCTCAATGCCCTTGTGCTCCAAAAAGCATATGACATCTCTTTTCCTGCTGATAAATCAGAGATCAACAAAATACCTGACTTAAAGAAGGCTCTTGAGACGTTTGACACCCTTCTTGAAACTCTTGATGAGAAAACCACTGACCCTGCTGATGATAGCTTAACACAAGTAGCTTAACAGATGGAGGCAGAAAAGCACAAGATCAAGCAAAGTCCAACAGGCTGACTAAATTGTGGGTCCAATATATAAACATGGTTGATCCCCTGCGGTTATTACTCAAAGCCCTTCGCACAGGACACTTCATGCTCTACCTAAGTACCCTTCAGAAGATGCTTTCATTCTATGCCGCAACTGGACACTCCAACTACGCGAAATCTGTGTATATCTACATACAAGATATGTTGGATCTCAAACACACAAAACCAGATTTATTCAACAAATAGGATTCAGGATCATTTGTTGTCCGCAAGACTGATCGGTTCTGGGCAGGACTACCACCAGATCGAGTAATAGAGCAGGTGCTAATGCGATCATTGACGACAACCGGTGGTGCCTCACAAATTCAGAGAATAAGCAAGACTTCATTAAACATCCCAGTAAAAAAATGCATGCAAATGGAATCAGAACCCTCCAGGCAGATGCCGGCGCCGATTTACTCATAGCAAAGACAGCCATTGACCATGCCACAGCTGGGATTACACATTTCATTGGAGAAAACACTGACATTCTAATATTACTTTGTCATCATGCAGATCTATGTTCCAGAGGTCTATATTTTAGGTAAGAAACCCCGACAGCAAAGTATTTTATTTGGGACATTCGTTTGCTATGAAAAAGGCTTGGCGATAAGGCTTGCCGTGCTCTACCTTTTATACATGCCATTTCTAGATGTGACACTACCTCCCGTCTGTTTGGAATTGGGAAATGTACTGTTCTCAAGAAAGCACAGAAAGATGAGCTGTTCTTGAAACAATCACAAGTGTTTTCTTTGAATATGACTGCCGACAAAATTCTGGAAGCTGGAGAAAAAGCATTGATGTCTCTTCATGGAGGGTCAACTACGGACACCTTGGATTCCTTGCGCAAGAGGTAGTTTAGTGAAAATGTTCTAAAAAGTATCATAAGTGTGGATGTCTTCCTATAAGTTGACAGGACAATGTGACATTAATAGATGCAACCTGCAAGAAGCACGGATTAGAATGTACCATTGCATGTAGTAAATGTCAGGATGGAATCTGTAAACATATTTCGGTTGATTGTGATGCTGCGGACCCGGAGGACCTTGACTTGTGATTAGAACTATACTGTGTTACCTTGCTTATGACTGATGCAGACTGGTATAAATAGGTTATACAGGCTAGATTGATTCCTTTGTATCTTTGTATCCTTTGTATATATGTATATTTGTATATTGTTATGTATATTGTATATTTGTATATTTGTGTATCCATTTGTAATAATTTTGTATACACACCGTTGTGAAGGCGTCTTATAAGTAATTACATTACTGTAAAAAGTAAAAGTAAAAAAAATATGTCCACTTTTTTTCACAAAATGCAAGTAATTCTGCTTACTTTTTATGGTTAAATTGCTGCATTATTAAATGTTAAATGATAATGGATTTGAATGGCGGCCTTTTTGAAATTCAAGATGGCGGCCACCAACCGTTAATGGTTTCGATTGTAATGGGTTTCTTGACCCCGATAATGTTGGTTTAGACACCAAGATCATGTTTCTATGTTGAATATTAGCTGAAATATGAAAGATAATAGATTTGGATAGCGGCCATTTTAAAATTCAAGATGGCGGCCACCGACCGATAATGGTTTCGATTGTAATGGGTTTCTTGACCCCGATAATGTTGGTTTAGACACCAAGATCATATGTTTCTATGTTGAATATTAGCTGAAAAATATAAGATAATGGATTTTGATGGTAGCCATTTTTAAATTCAAGATGACGTCCAGATACTATGCCGATGGATTTGGGTACCCGATCTCATATGAATGTACATATCTTAAACTACTGTTATGCCAATTTTCATGCTTTTGTCAAAAAGTGCACAATTAATTCATCTGATTTTTGGCTTTTAGGTCTTGTACTATCTAGGGCAAACTAGCCTCAAACTTGAAAATGGCGGCCATTTTGGATTTATGCTAATTAGCCAGTTTTCCGTGGTCCGATTTTGGCCGATTTTGCATATGAAGTTTAGGAGGGTCCAATCAACAACTTCCAACAATAAAACCTACTGTTGCAATTTGTTCCAGGTAGACCAATAATTTTCATATATTGACTGGACTATATCTACTATCTTTCACGTCGTCGTGATTAATTTTAGCTGGGCGTGAGAATCACGTTTCGCGTTAATGTACGAGTAGGGTGATATGATTAGAACTGACTACTTGTTATCTTCCCCTTGATTAATTACAGGTGACAGACTGATAGTCGGTGCAGAAGGAGGTGGAATATTCCTTATAGAAGGTATAGCTCCTCTCTCTCTCTCTCGCTCTCTCTCTCTCTCTCTCTCTCTCTCTCTCTCTCTCTCTCTCTCTCTCTCTATCTCTCTCCCCCATCTCTCTC
>NW_014577149.1:430932-435989 GCF_000485595.1 Priapulus caudatus
ATATACATATACATGTATATGTATATATATCATTCTCTCTTTCTCTCTCACTGTGAGTCTGTGAGTGCGCGCGCGCGTGTGTTTGAACGTGCAGCCGTGCGTGCATGTGTCAGGCTTACTTGTGCATGTTCGTACAACTCATGAATGACCCGCGCGTAACCCTTCGCGTCGCCACTGGGCTACACAACAAAGTATGAGAGAGTTCCGGTGAATGGCCGCCCGTTCACTAGCGCCGCCACAATTTCAATTTAAAAGCGCGCTGAAGTTGCGCGTTCGATTGTTTGCTATAGTTAAACGGTCCAATCTGGCCAACTTCTGCTGAGTTGACTTTGAGTTTAGCGCAGCCGGCTATATAGCCAAGCGTTTATTTTTCCGGCTAGAATCTTTTTTATTGTACAGCAGCACGACCGTTGCCATGCCACACATATTCTTCACCAGCCGTTTACTTTGCCGTTATAGTTCTGTGGCGATGCGAAGGTCTACACGCTACACGGTTAGAGCTAGGGCGGCGTGAGAGAAAAATTGGTCACGACCATAATACGGCTATATTTCCAGTCACGGGCATCTGTCCGCGAAAAAACGACGGTCCCACTTGGCCGAGTTTCCCGTCTGACAGCAGCCATAGAAAAAACTACCTTCGACAGTCACGTGATCTATAGTCAAAACCACTCGATGCGCCATGCAACTGCCAAGCCACGCTTGTCTGCAATTGGCAGCACCGCCGCTAATGTGCATACGCTTTCTCGACTCGCGCCGTGCTCACAGAGCGTAAAGCAGCCATGCAAGAGCGTCGATAGTTTGAGGAAAACATATTCGAATAGAGGCGGCCTAATGCGCGCGTGTAGACATGCCAGTCTGCAGAGATGATGATGTATGAAATGGCATTTATATTTCATATTCGCTGATAGAAAACGGACGTATGCCTCCATTACACGATCACGTCACAAAATAGGCACTCTGCCATTTCTCCGCACACAACTATTCCCATTTTTTAAATATCTGTTATTATTGAAAGATGCAATACTGAATTCTTTCAGAGAGAACGCCGTATAGAGCTCTCTTCGATAGATCCGTAGTCATCAGGCAGCTGAATGTTGTCGCTCCGCACGGTATCCTTCTGTTTCTGGCTGATAAAGGTAAGAGATCTAGCGTTAAACGTCATAAATGCGTAACAGTATTAGTGTTCTATCTTGCATGCCACCAACACCACGCCAATAAATGGTGAGTGTGTGTGTGTGTGTGTGTGTGTGTGTGTGTGTGTGTGTGTGTGTGTGTGTGTGTGTGTGTGTGTGTGTGTGTGTGTGAGGGCGGGTTGTTATGTGTGCATACGTGCACGCGCCTTCTCTTGCCTGGTAGTAGAAAACTTGAGCAGTGGGGAATAGGAAGGCAACTAGGCGAAAATTGTTATAGTGTGTGTATAAATTAGTTAATTAAATATCTATCTGTCTATCGTGCATGTGTATGCCATATGAAGTATTGTATATAATTGTGTCTGTATTGATGCGTATGTTTGAGCTTCCAGCAAGCTCCTCCTAGGTTGATGTGTTTGAATCGGAAGTTACGTGTGATTGGTCGCTTCCGCTCACGTGATCACCGCGCTACGGCTGATTGGTTGTCTGTCGTAATGTCTTCACACAATGCCGCGGGGCGGCACCACCGTCGCCGCGCACACGAACTTCCGGTGATACCGCGCACGTTAGCGACGCGGTCTGTGACGTCACACGGTCTCGACGTCATGCGCAGTGACACGTACACAAAGTTCCGTTCGCAGTCGGGGTTTCTCAGCTCTCTGACGTCACACACACACACGCAACAGACGATCGCGCTCACGTCACACGCGACGCACAGTCGATGACGCAAGTTCACGCGACGACGCACGGACAATGACGCAAGCTCGCCGACGCAGCAGACGATGTCAGACGCAAGCCAGCGATCAGATGAAGATGGAGATATGAGCCAGTAGCAGAGGTTTAGCAGACGATAGCTGACGTATAGCGATGAACTTAATACTTACTACTGAGGTTTCGTTGATGTGCTGTCGCTGCGTGTTAGCGTCCGTCCGTCCGTCCGTCCGCACGACGCAGACGACACACGCACCGCCGCCGCTCGGCGCTCAGATCGTCTGCCGACGGCCGGCGGCGATGATCAGACACAGCGACGATGACGATGACGGTGGCGACGATGACGATGACGGCGTCGGCTGGCGGCTGGCGGAGCGGCGGGGCGGACGCGGCGGCGTGCTGCAGCCTGTCATTACGCTCCGGCATTACACGCTCGCGGTGAGCGCGCACGAGAGCTGCGCGCTAGTGCGCATGCGCGGCGCATCCTCCTCCTCCTCCTGTTCCTGCCGCAGTGAAGCCAGCTGTTCTGCTGCTGCTGCTGAAGCAAAGAATTCTTATAGACTCGCAGGCAAAGTAGAATAATGTTGTCGTGAAATAGCACTATTTTCCCGTTTTTCCGTTGTACACTCTAGGTATTATCCGCTCTTGATACCATGAAATTATTATAAACTCGCAGGCAAAGTAGAATAATGTTGTCGTGAAATAGCACTATTTTCCCGTTTTTCCGTTGTACACTCTAGGTATTATTAGCTCTTGATATATATATATTGTGTGCATTTGCGTGTAATGCTTGCGAGTGCCTGTGCATGTTTATGTGCATGCGCGTCTTTGTGACTGGGTAAGCGTATGATGCGTATATGTGTGCGTGTGAGCATGCATGCGTGCGTGCGTGCGTGCGTGTAAGCCGTTGAGTATATGAGCGTGTGATGCCTGTCTGTGTGCGTGTGTGTGATCGTGTTATGAGTGTATGTGTGCGTGTCTGTGCGCGTGCGTGCGAATGTGAGTGTTCGTGTGTGAGCCTGTGATTCGTGTGGGTGGGCACGTCATCTGATTTCGATGTTCTGTGTAAATGGAACCCTGTCGGTCCTGCATGTTTGTTTAGTCGAGCGAATTCCGAGCCTGAATAGTAGTGACTGAACACTAGTCTATTCACATCTTGCAGTAAATATAGGCGAAAGATTATATTCTTCGCGTTTCTTTTTTTTACCTAACACGATGAATAGCAAAGTCGTGTTCGAGTCTGCTGAAAAGTCATTGACTATTTGAAATGTCTTCACTCGAGTTCTGTCGGTACAAAATAAGTACGGTTGGTGCCATTAACTTCGGATAAAAAGAGGCGAGGATCTCTTAGGCGACAAAACCCACAGCACAGAAGACCCACCTAAATCGATTTATTTGCCAAGTAATATAAATTATCGATTGTAAAAATCGAGGGTTTTACTTCTAGGCAAGGAAAGTCGTGTATACGTTTGCAGACTTAGTGATTTTGAAGGACAGAGCCACGAACAAACGACGCGCACAAAGGCTGACCTAAAGAACAATCGATTGGAAATCACAAAAGGTACGATTAAGTTCTAGTAGTCAAGAAAGCTGAAAAAAAGTATTCGGGAGGCGCATATTCGCGCCTTGTATGTCGCGTGTGTCCGATTTAATCACTTCATGGCTTAACATGTTTATGCAATACGTTATGATATTTCCCTATAGCTATATCGCCATCCAACATAAAAGAACTCCGTATGCGCAACAATGATACAAATCTGTTTTATGACCATAATTAACATGTAATTATATATATGCAAAATATACGAGCTTTGTTCATAGAATACTGACATGTTTTCGGAAAAAAATCACTTGCATTTCGAATTTTTTATAGCCGCTTACTGTACAAACTGCTAATTTTAATCGACTATATAATCCATTTCACTAAACCTACCTACCTACTTATTCAGTAATCGCGTTAAAATAGGCAGAGCGAATAACAGGCATTTAATATGATAACATGGTCTGCACCACGGCTTACGCCTATAAGCCGTGTGTCCTAATAAACATTAATACTAGCTCAGATTGTGTTGCTGTATGTACCCTACGCGCAGGTTTAATATATTTTCTATCTAGGGTGTCATCTGTACGCACTGAGCCGGCCGGGCGGCAGCCATCTCAGAATGGTGATCGCAATCAACAAACGGCTGCTGGTGGTACAGTGGCGCCACTCGGCGGCGTGGACAGCGTGGTGTTCTGCGTCTGATACAGACACGATCGATGGCTTCCACTATATACGCGTACGCGCGCCATATACTTACACGGTGAAAAAGAATATACGTGAAGATTCATGTGGAGCAGGAGTCCTACCTTATACTAACTAAACGAACCAGGAAGATGTGATATTAATGAGCAGTTATACTGCTTTCGTAAATGAGTTTTTGAGGTTAAAGTCATCTCCTCGATTCGCCTGCATGTAACAGCCTACACACAAACATTGGGATCATAGCCACTGTTCAGATTTAGCATGGAGCTTGCCCTTGGCAATAACTGTGTACCATAAAATTGTAACAGGGGTATACACCAGCATATATTTGTTTTTTGATTTACCGATAATTGTAATATATATATATATATATTTATACATATATATATATTATATATATGTATGTATATATCTATATCTATATATGAGCGCCTAAAAGCCCTTCCTATATATTATTGAAAACGATTGCATGCGTACATAGCTTCCCTGCGCGTGTTTCCAACTAGTCTTTACTTTAGAAAAGTAATTAGCCTACATGCTTCTGCTATTATTGTATTGAAATCGATACATAATATTAATAATATAATATTATATATACGACAAAGAGATGTTATATATAGATTTGAGTAAACAAACGTAAACAAACAAACAATAAACAAACAACCGATCAACCGTGCGCTGATCGATGATGAAAAGCGACGAAACGCGAAAACGACGAAAAACAAACAAACGAAGAAATAAAACAAACACCACTCACGCGATCCATAGATATTCTATATAATGCTACACGCACAGACACACATACGCACACACACAGACACACATACGCACATACGCACACATACACACAGACACACATACGCACACACACAGACACACATACGCACATACGCACACATACACACAGACACACATACGCACACACACAGACAGACACACATACGCACACACACACACAGACACACATACGC
>NW_014577149.1:435999-445841 GCF_000485595.1 Priapulus caudatus
TAGGTAGCTACACGCTATATGCATGGACGTTTGTGTGTGTGTGTGTGTGTGTGTGTGTGTGTGTGTGCGTGTGTGAGCGTGTGTGCGCGTGCGTGCGTGCGTGCGTGCGCGTGTGTGTGTATGCATATATACACATAGATGTAATATATAATATTGAAATTCAATGATTAATTTTTTTATTTACAATAGTTAATTAGTTTAACATTAATTAATATATTTATTTTACTCCATAGGAGCATCAGTGCGGAGACATACCGTCGATACTGACGCTCATCGATGGCACCAAGTGTGATAACCAGATAAGCGTCGGTTACCGCAACCAGTTTGATCTTATCAACGAGAAGAACGGAGACATGCTGAGACTGTTCCATGTAGAAGGCAGTAAGGTGAGCTGCCCTGCACGCGCGCAAGCGCCATCTCGCCCGCACGAATGCATTCACGCTCAGTTTCACACAAACACGCGCCACGCACGTGCACGCACATGAAACGCGTGCATACACCCACCCACTTCGACTGCGTACCGATTTTAAATCTGGACTCTGCGCACGGAAAACTGCTTCAGTAATAATCTTTGCTAATGAAGAGCATTACGTGTAATTATAACATCACTCTACTCTCTGGCACAGGTAAAGCTTGTTACTGCACTGGATATTTATGAAGACGATGAAGCAGAACTTCTCCTATGCTACAATCGTGAGTATATAACTTTACTTGTCGATCAAATCGATGTCCCTTGACTCGAGTATTTACATCATAGCAAATAGGAATCTTTTTTCGTAGAGAGTCCATTTCGAGGTGAGCTTTTGGCGTTTCAGTGCAGTGACTGCGCCGAATAACGACGCGTGCGCAGTCTACAATGTACACGTAGTCGTGCAGTTAACTGTATGGCAATTAACTACGAATTAATCATTGTTGCAGATACGGCACATTTCCAGAAGTTGTGCGAGGAGACATCGACACAGTTTGACTTCCAGTGGAACTCTGTTCCAAACAAAATCGGTACCTTCTCATAACCAAACCATATTATAGCTAAAGATCGTGACAAACCTCTTAAACAAAAATCCAAGTGCATTCTATCATCTCCCATATCCCTAAGATTTCGCTCGCAACCGTCGAGTCCATTATTTTGTTTAAATTGTCCTTGCATGAAATAGAAGGCCTACCGTTCGAGCTCTATAACTATCAATTTGTGCTGAAATTATAATAGTTGATAGAATACACTATATTATTCATATTAGGCCATCATAAATTATTCGCTTCGATTTGTATGTCTTTATCTACTTTTTCACATGAATGTGGTGCACTGTCCAAGGAGACTCCAATAGCATGCATTGAAAAATCTCGAATTGCATCGCAGTATTACGTTTAACGCTCAATTAGCGATAGGGCTTGCTCGGGAATCACATTTAAAAAGACTCATTGTTAGATTATTAACTACAATTACTAATGATTTACTTCAATTATCAAGTATAATAGAAATTATATAGTAATTATTGGCCGATCGCGAATGTAATCCAATCATTATACTTACGTCATGATTGCGTTAACTTTTTTTAACATTTGCCTATAGATTCATGGTATAAGACCAATACTACAGTGAAGGCCTGAAATGTACACGTAATGTTCTTTGTTGCTAAAGCTTTTGTCTGAGCACTCGGGCACTATATTTTGGCACGCTGATGGACAGACTACAACGTTACTATTTTACCTATAATACATTCCGTGATTATATGAAAACATGATTCTATGATGACGTATCGCGCGTTATATTAACCGGCAACTAAATAGTTTTTTTTTATCGGTTTGTTTCACAGTTTGTGCGTTCCCCTACATCATGGGGTTCACTTACGATTCTATCGAGATACGACTCATCGTGAATGGAAATCTTGTACATACGATGAATATGCCAAAGCTTAATCTTCTGACATCCAAGGTACAGCACTAGGTGCATTCTCACTATCTTAGGATAATATTGTAATTTATTATGATTGAATTAAAATTCACAAGGGTATCCCTAGAGTTTTTCCATGCGGCGTTCCGCGAGTAAACATGCGCCAGTAGCGGCGATACTAGCAGTACGACGTGATCTGCACGTGTACACCTACAACAGTACAGACATGAGCTTCTGATTTGACGTGCTTTATCGTATTTCGTTATCGCGTTGCGAATGTGAGCTAAGTAACACTTCGTTGTGATGTTTTAGAGTGACATCTACTTCACTGTACCGGCGATGGACGTATTCACGGATTCAGATGGAGCCACGCCACCGAATGAAGGACTATCTGTTCACGCGTGCCTACCGAAAACTGACCCAACTCCGTGTAAGTGATGCGGGTATACTTATTCTCATTTTCTAATTTTCGCATAACGACCTTTCTCATATTTCTTATCCCAGTAAATATTATCGTTATTAGCAGTACTAACAACACGAACATGTCAATTTCTCAATATTAATTTCCTAATGTATTCCTAGCTACGTCCGACGGCAAGCCGCTACGAATACTGAAGATACCGATGAGCTGTCTGACGGGTCAGGTACAACAATGCGACCTGCCCGCCGTGCAGCCGCCGTTGCCTTCCTCCACCCGTCTCGCACCCATCATCAGCGTGACGTCAGAGCGCACGTCGCCGACGCAGCCGACCGGTGAGCGGGATGGTCGGCTGCTCGAGCGAGGAGGCGACCATCGGCCTGATCAGTTGCACCGCTGCATGCGAAGCAGCTCGGGTCTGTTCATCCGCAAGCTCGACCAGGTGCTGCGCTCGGACTCCGGCAGCTCGGACTCGGGCTACCGGCGCAGCGGCAGCGAGGGCTCGACGCCGCCTATCAGCCCATTCTTCTTCCCAGAGAACATCGACGACGAGACGATCATGTTCGAGTCGAAGTATCACTCACACTGATCGAGCCAGGCGCGCGCGCCCTCGCGCGGCCAAAAGTGCAGTTATAGTTGTAGTAGTGACGTTTGTATACGCATCGTACTGTCGTTGACTTTCGTGAACAAAGTTTATCGTGGCGCGTTGTGAGGTAACGCTTCCAGCTTCCGCTGCCGGATGCCGTTATTATATGCGATGACGATGACAACGATGATGACGATAGCGACGACGGCAATGACGACAACGACAACGATGACGACAAAGATGGTGATGATGACAATGACGATACTGTTGACGATAATGCGTACGACAATAATAATAATGGTGACGAAATGATGGCAACCGTGTCATCCACAAATACGACGACGATGACGACCATAACAATGACGACGCTGGCGACGACGATGGTGAACAACTATTTACATGCGTTCTACCGACGAGACGTGTAAATACCGGTGATGCCCGTTTTCTTCTTTGTGGACTGCTTGAGACACAAGCTGCCGCGCGAGCATATTTTGAGCATGATTACTTCACATAACGCGACAGTAGCATTTTGCATGTTTGAGTTCTGAAAATCATGTTTAGTTTAACCGCCACACTAGTCGTTCTGATTAGTGTGATCACGTCGCTACCGGTATTCGTGAGTAGATGATATACACGCTACAGGATTCGACTTCACATAGCATATGTAATGACACACTAGTGTTAACCAGGTTACTCAGAAGAATTGTGTTACATTGTAAGATACTGTGTCTCAGAACATGAACAAAAAGCAGAAATCAAGGTAGTCAAATCTTGGCTTCTTTAATTGGTCTTAAATTTCGTAAATAGCTAAGCGCCTATACTATATGAGTGAAATGGTTAAATAGCTATTGAACTCGCTCTCAACTAGCAGCTCTAGGTATGGATAATTATTTGCACGTAAGTTATGTGAGTATTATGCCTGCACTGTGATAATCGGATACCTTATACTCTTGATTCTGTTTTTGACTGCCGCAGCATAATGAGTGATTTGAAAGCTATTGTGTGTCGTGCAAAATCGCGTCATGATGAAACATGATAGCGATGTTGTTCACAATATATCATAAACGAATCCATGCAGCGTATGAACGCTTGAATCATCGGGAATTGTAACACGAAGCCTTTTGCTGTTGCAGCGCATCGTCTCTGCATGTTAGGTCTTTTGAAACGACGATAGGCGATTCATGTGTCTGTTGAATATAGAATTTCTATGCCCTTTCATCGATGATCTGTTATAATATCGAGATCTGTTCCGAGCTCTGCGATTGCTGAATCTAAAGTTGTCCACGACAACTGCGATGCATTATATCGACTTTCGTAAATGATCACCGGTATTCGTGAGTAGATGATATACACGCTACAGGATCCGACTTGCGTGTGCTCTCTTGCGCTAGATCGGATATCTAGATTATCTATTGAATTGCGTTTATTTATCGTATCCACCATTAAACGATGATAATTAGCGGGTTCACACCAATGTGCAATTATTTTGCTTTGCCAATTTTTAAGAATCATAATCAGTCACATGTTTTTATATAAGTTGTTGGCTGGAAGACCGCTAACGTTCGCTCTGTTCATCAACGTGAATACGTGTTTTTCTCAAGGCGTCGTGTCTGCTTATATATACACAATTGTTGTTTTTCACATGATGTAGCTTCGAATGTTGTTCATTTAGAATAGCAGCTCTTGACGTGCACTAAGCACCCGCTTTCACAATTATGTTGCGTGTGGGAATAGTATTGCCCTAGATGGCGCCAGTATATTTTTGTCTGTTGAAGTGTTTACGGATGACGCAGTAACTTTACTGATGCGTACGAAAGTGTCGATCTTCATCGTCAGCTACGATCAAGACTTCATTCTCGATCCTCTTTACTTTTAATACTTTAAGGGCTTATTGTGGCGGTCGTATTCAGGTGCGAACTGCACCAGAAGTAAACTGTCGCCACCTGTTGTAAATATCAGATTGCTAGATCGATCCGTGACTAGATCACAAATCAGGTAAATAAACGCTAATATATATATATATATATATATATATATATATATATATATAGTGTGTGTGTAACGCGAATATATACTAGTATATCTACATATATCTATTATATATTTACGTTATACCTAGATGGTGTGTGTTGTGTGTCGTGTGTGTGTTGTGTGTTGTGTTGTGTCCTTTCGTGTAATGATGCTAACCGACGAGTGCAATCCTGGTGGCAATAATCCGAGTGGTATGGTCGATGGTGTGACTAGTCATGTCGCCACAAAACCCTTGTGATCGCCTGAGTGATATGATCGTCAAATGTTCACAAAAAGGGCTCGTGGCTCGCATGCTTCGCTCAGTACGACAAGCAATGATGATCGTCAATCGCCAAGCTTCGGACTGTACATTGACATTAGAAGATTTGACAATCGTGTAAAGTCTGCTAATCGTAGGTCCGTAATGACCTACTAGTAACACTGTCTCCTCGGTGTGTGTTGTGTATTCAGCTGCGCCTGTGTCAATGAATTCAATAATACCAACAATCGGTGACATAAATAGTGCGAACAGCAACAAGATGTTGATAATTTATCTATGTCTGATATAATTGTTTTCGATGTGATATATTTTTAATAAAGAGGAACGTATATTCTATGTCGCACTGATGCTGCTTCTGTGGTAAAAAGTTTATATCAAACACTGAATGGAATCGTTCGTGTAAAGAGACACTGTATAGTAAAACATATAGAGAACAATTTCAATTGAAAGGTTGTGCCGTATGCTATAGTGCGGATTTGTCGTATAACCTTATATAGTACTGTAGAAACACATTTTAGAAACACATATGAAAATATAGTCATTGGTCCATTCGTATAGTCGCAGTGAATTATCCTCGCACGAAGTGTAGGAAGTATTGTTTGGGGCCCGTTTTGTGTGTGTGTGTGTGTGTGTGGTTGTGGTGTGTGGTGTGTGTGTTGTGTGTGTGTGTGGTGTGGTGTGGTGTGGTGTGTGTGAATGTGTCCTTCTGTCCGCTCGGTATCTTTTTCACTAAAGTTAGAAACTCAACGTTTGGTCCCAGGTAACGCGTATGGGCGGTAGCACCATAATTATCTGACGTGAACCGAAGTTACACATGTCATTAAGTATCATTCTTTGAAATTATAAAATGTACTTCTATAGGCTACATTCGTCCGTCGAAATGATTTAATTCATACTATCTGTGTGAATAGATGCTGGAACAATGTGTTAACGTGGGATGATTGGCGGTCATCACGCCAACCTGCGTCTTGACAATAGTTATTTTGAGTGTATATTTTATCTCAAGGTCAACGTCATCATTAGAAGTTAAGTAACCTAGCTCAGCCTTACAAAATATCGGGCGAGTTATGTGATCGGCGTGTGGGATGATCCGGACCCGAGTTGCCTCTGCTTATGGATTGTCTTAGCATGTATTAAGTCCATCAGCTGAACAGTGCAATACACTCGGATGTTTCTGCGCTGCACGTCCCATGTCTTAGCGATTATGTAGGTACTTTACGCATTACGAGAATTTTAGTTATAATAAGTCGGGAAGTTATGAAAACATCGCGCTGTGACTCTGTACCTCGTATATGCGTGGGGCGTGAACATTAATGCTGCGTATTGTGGGCAGGGCGGCTCGTTACGTCTCAAATGTCGCTCAGTACACAACTTGGAATAGCATACGCTATAGTCATAGGGGGTGTGTATTCAAATGTTCTTCTACAAACAGTGTGAGAATTGCGATTAAATTCTATTTCAATAAGAAAGCCCTGATGATGCGTATTTCATTTAATCGAACGACGCAAAGTGTATTTGTATTATATTCAATATCGAATAACTGTATTGAGGAAGGCATTAAATTTTAGTTAACTATGATGATTTGCGGTAATCGAATATTACTTAAAATACAAACATATCAATATAAGCTCTGAAATAACGCATTAATTGGATTTCATTTACTAATTTTATACATGACATGCGATGGCTATTTTCACTAAATGAATTAGCAATGTTATGTTTGCTATAACGAGGTTAGGAAATGCCTGCATGTCTCGAGATAGATGAGATAGATAGATAGATAGGATGTAGATAGATAGATAGTAGATAGATTAGATAAGATAGATAGGATAATAGTAGAGTAGATAGGGTTTATTGCAGAAACTAGTGTAACATAAAACGTTACAATTAAAATAATTTGCAAACAAGAATATCATCAGGCAGTTAAAACTAAATTAATGATATTTACTAAAATTATGTCGCGGATGGTAAGGACATAGATACACTTAAAATTTGTTCGTTAAAATATACTACTGTCACTAAAGTAAAAACCATCTTTAGAATATTATACTAAATTTAAATAACGTGATCCTTTGGTCAAAATATGTTAAATCTTAAAAGTGCGACACATGATATAATCAAACATATATAACTGAAGAAATTATTTTGAGCAGAAATTTATTGAAGAATTCCGAGTGATATGACGGTTTAATAAAGGGATGCAAAAAAAGAGCGCTAAACAGACAGCAACGAAACCGCAGATACAGGTTTTGCGAAGCCTGCTTTGATTCACGCATCCGGTGACGTAATTATAGCGCCCTCGTGTCGCCACCTATCTATATATTCCGCAGTTATTCGTGTTGCGGAACACACCTCGATTGAAACGAGTCTAGAGAGCGCGGCAGCTGCAACGGCTTGTCTTACTGTGACTGCTTTCCGGCTTGGTTAGGTTCCGACTAGTATACTACGAAGTAGCGAATAAACTCCACTGCCCCTAATGCGCCGACCCTGACGGCCGAAATGAGCAGAGATCGGTAGCATACGCAAATATCCACCGCACGGCCATGGTTATACATTTGTCGACGATTTCGATCAGATTTGCGCTCGCAGAAGCGCATGGTGGAAAACACGTTTTGTCAATCAGATCGGGTTTACGAGGTCAGTAACTGTCTACTTTTACGTGCGGCTTAGGTGCGTGGAGAAGGATACCCTAGTTACTTGCCAAATCTCGTTATGCGCATCGCAAGCTCGTTTAGTACTTTGCGGCACGTTAGTTAAGTCGGCGTTTGCTCTGACCGGTAAGTTGATCATAGACTGCGATGCGGAGGACTGAGGAGGAATGGCAATTCCCTGTTTTCGCTGGGTGTTACCTGTCGCTCTGTGCCCTTATCACGCCGGGGGCACTGGCAAGCATCATTATGTAGGGTCACAGGTGCTCCTCTTAAAAATATGTATTGGATAACGCGATTATGAGCTTCGTATTGTGTTGTGATGTCGCGTTCCGTGCGTGCATTATATATTGCGTGGTTTTGTGCAATCATGTTTGCTTGCATCTATGACAAAATAGACAATACCGCATATACGTTCCTATGACACTATTTGTCATAGGGAAGATCTTCGCTACTATAAAGCAAGATGAAATCCAAATATGACGAACATATGGCGAGATCAACTTCGTTCCGGCTTACAGCTAAAATTGTCACTGCTACGTTCATAATAGCGCTCGCTAAACTCCTAATATATCGTACTACACGTACAAAATAGTTTGTCATAGGGAAGAAATCTCTCTGCCTGGACAAATAGGTGTCATAGGAGAGCGTATAAGCGATGTGTAATTGTCATAGATGCTACAGAACATGCTGGTGCTTGTGTGTGCGATTCGTAGCTCGCGCGTTTCGGCGTGGGCGGCGGGCGTGGCATGTGCCCTGGCTCATTGTTTAGTTGATGTGAATGTTGTTGCTGAGTGGGGTCGCGAAGCGGCCATGAGTAGTTACTCGTTGACATTTGAATTTATATGTGCAGCGAAAGAATTGTCACGACCATCGGTATTTCATGTGGGAATTATGATTACCGTCAGAGAACTTATTCACATAACTTTACTCAATAAATAGCCAGCATTTGTATGCTGAAATACCAAGTATACGTGTAGTTCGTGTAGACGTGCGATAGTAGAGTATATGTAAACTAGGCTATAGTTCCTAATCTGATGGATAATAAAGCAAATCCAATTTTAATTTGTAGAAAAATAGCATAATAATGTATTAAATATCAAATGCTTCGTTGCTATGAACCATTTCATGCTGCAGATCGATATCGAATCAAGTTAATATACATGTCGTGAGCGGTGCGCTCGATCAGGCTATTAATTAAGCGTGGATGCCGTACTAGTCGCGGGCCGAATGAGCAGCGTTGCGACGCACGAGGGTAATCGACGCAACGACGCTGCGACGCACGAAGGTAAGTCCGGGAAACGCAACGACGCATCGACGCACTAGAAGTCGAATAAGGTAATTTAATGTCACTGGATTAGCAAGAGCGAAGTAGAGCGGATACATGGTTGCTGGAATACTTTAACGCCGTAGTCCGACTGGTAAGATCCCGAGAGGTGACGACACGACGCCTGGAGGTCCGGCGAAGACCGGCGGTATATGTAAAACCGCGCGAGCCCGCCCGGCGGAACTCCCCTCCGTCGTTCGACCTCTTAACTATCTCTTGTCGTCCCCTGCGTGTTGTTAACAATGAATGTTGGTCTTGTTGTAGATCTGCGCTATGGGTGATGATACAAAGCGCTGTGTGTAGGGCCTACGTTACGGTTCATTTTGCGCTGTTGTTGCTTACTTCGCAACACTTATCCACTCCCGGCGGCCCGTTCATACCTTGACGAATAACGACAAGCTACATAGAGAACACGATACCAACTAAGTTGACGTCTCGTAAATATCTGAACTTAGATATGGCTACACGACAATATCGACGCAGTGACGATGACAAATATCTCGGCATACATACACATATTTCTATCTACTATACAAATTAACAAAATAATCAAACATGGCAGGGTAAAAATTAGAATATTCCATTTACCGCATGCGTTTTCTGCGTCTGTGTGATGTGTAAGCCTGTTGTGATAATATGGTATAGAAAAAGGTAAAATACGATTCCAACTAGAAACGCAAAA
>NW_014577149.1:445866-481758 GCF_000485595.1 Priapulus caudatus
TACGTTAGTATTACGTCGTACGTGTAGTAGTACGTACGTCCGTACGTACGTAGTAGTAGTAGGTAGTAGTTGTTGTGTTCGTTGTGTCGTGTGTGTAGTGTGTAGTGTGTGTGTGTGTGTGTGTGTGTGTGTGTGTGTGTGTGTGTGTGTGTGTGTGTGTGTGTGTGTGTGTGTGTGTGTGTGTGTGTGTGCGTACGTGTGTCTGTCTGTCTGCTCGGTATCTTTTCAACCTTAAGAGTTAGAAACTTCAAACTTGGTCCACAGGTACAGCGTATGGGGCGGTAGAACCATATTGATTCTGAGTGACCAAGTTAACATGGTCATTAAGTATATTTTGAACAGTAATCTCTATAGAGCTACACTTCGTCCGCAGGATATCGATTTATTTCACTACGTTGTGGAATAGCATCTGCACAATGTGTGAACTGGGGGATGATTGCGTCACACGCCACCGCGTCTTGACAAGTATTCATTTTGAGTGATATTTTACCAAGGTCAACGTCATCCATTAGAAGTAGTAACCTAGCTCAGCCTACAAAATATCGCAGGTGTAGTGATCGCGTGTGCGGAGGATTCGCACTCCCCGAGTGCCTTCTAGCTTATGGACTGTATACATGTATACAGTCCATAAGCTAGAACATGCATACATGCGGATGTTTCTTGCCTGCACTTCCAACTTCTTGCGATTATGTAGGTACATACGCATTACCAGAATTTAGTTATAAAATCGAAGTTATGAAAACACGCGCTGTGCCTGTACGCTCTAATGCCCGTGGCGTGATACCATTAATGCTCTATTGTGCAGGTGCGAGCGTACGTTCCAAATGTCGCTACGTACAAACTTGGGATACATCCGCTTAGGCTCTAGGGGGTGTGATTCAATTCTTCTTACAACAGTTGAGAATTGCGATATTATTTTCAATAAGAAACCTATACGAGCGTATTCATTTAACACGACGCAGTGTATTTATTATATTAGCAATATGCGAATAACGTATGAGAAGCATTAATTTAGGTAACTATAATGATTTTGCGTAATCAAATTACTTAAAATAAAACATATCAATTAAGTCTGAAATAACGCGATTATTGATTTCTTACTAATCTTATACAGACATGCATGGCTAGTTTCACTAAATGAATTAGCAATGTTTATTCTATAACGAGGTTTAGCATGCCTGCATGTAGTTAGATAGATAGATAGATAGATAGATAGATAGATAGATAGATAGATAGATAGATAGATAGATAGATAATAGGTTTATTGCAAAACTAGTGTTAACAACGTTACAATTAAAATAAATTTTGCAAACAAGATATCATCAGGCAGTATAAAACTAAAATTAATGATATTTACAATAATATATGTCCCATGGTAAGACATAGATATCACTTAAAATGTTGGTTCGTAAAATTATATCACTAAACTAAAAACCATCTTTAGAATATATACTAAATTTAAAATAACGTGATCCTTGGTCAAAAAATAGTTACAATTTAAAATGCGACACAATGATAGAATCAAACATATATAATTGAAAAATTATTTGAGCAGAATTTTATTAAGAATTCCCGTGATATGACGGTTTAATAAAGGGAATGCAAAAAAAGAACCGATAAAAACAGCAACAAACGAGAACGTTTTGCAAACTGCTTTGATCACGGCAATCCGTGACGTATTATACGCCTCGTGCGCAAATGCTACTATACCGCCAGTTATTCGTGTTTGCGGAACACACAGCCGATAGGAAAGAGATCTAGAGAGCGCGGCAGCTGCACTTCTTAATGGACTGCTTCCGGCTGGTTAGTCATAGGTATATACGAAGTACGAAAAAACCCACGCCACTAATGCCGACCCCGACGGCCGCAAATGAGCAGAGATCGGGTAGCATACGCAAATAATCACCGGCACGAGTGGGTTATGACATTGTCGACGATTTGACAGATTGCGCTCGAAGAAGCGCAGGTGGAAAACGACGTTTTCAATCAGATCGGGGTTTACGAGCAGTAACTGTCTTACTACGCGGAGGCGTGGAGAAGGTACCCGGTTAATCCAAACTCTCGTATCGCATCGCAGCTCGTTTAGTACTTTGCCGGCACGTAGTTAAGCGCGTGTGCTTGACCGTAAAGTGATCATGACGGATGCGGAGGCTGAGGAGGATGGCATTCCTGGTTTTCGCTGGGTGTTACCGCGTCTGTGCCTTATCACGCCGGGGGCATGGCAAGCATATTTGTAGGTTCAGTGCTCCTCTTAAAAATATGTATTATACGCGAGTACGTTCGTATGTGTTTGTGTGTGCGTTCGTGCGTGCAATATATGTGTTTGTGCAACATGTTCTGCTTGCATCTATGACAAATACGACATACGCATATACGCTCTCCTATGACACTATTTGTCATAGGAAGAATCTTCCTATGACAAATACGACATACGCATATACGCTCTCCTATGACACTATTTGTCATAGGAAGATTCTTCCACTATAACAAATGAAATCCAATATGACAAATATTGGCGAGTCAACTTCGTTCCGCTTTACAGCTAAAATGCACTGCTTGCGTTCATAATAGCGCTCCTAAACTCCTATATGATGCGTACTACACGTACAACAATATTTGTCATAGGAAGAATCTTTCCCTGACAAATAGTGTCATAGGAGAGCGTATATGCGTATGTCGTAATTGTCATAGATGCTAGCAGAACATGCTGGTTTGTGTGTGCGTTCGTACGCGCGCGTTCGTGCGTGGGCGCGGGCGTGTGCATGTGTCCCTTGGCTCATCGTTTAGTTGGATGTAATGTTGTTTGCTGAGCGAACCGCCATGAGTAGTTACTCGTTGATCATTTGAATTTTATATGCAGAAAGATTTTGTCACGATCGTATTTTCATGTGGGAATTATGATTACCGTCAGAGAACTATTCACATAACTTTACTCAATAAATTACAGCATTATGTATGCTGAATAGCCAAGTATTACGTGTAGTTACGTGTAGACGCCGATAGTTTATGAGCTATATGTAAATCTACATAGTAGTCACTACGTCTGCATGATATAAACAAATCCAATTTTATTTGTAGAAAATACCTAATAAATGTAATTAAATATGCAAATCTTCGTTTGCTATGAATAATTTCATGCGCAACGATATCGGAATCAAGTTAATATGACAGTGTGGCGCCGCTGCGCTCATGCCTATTAATTAAGCGTGATGCCGTACTAGTGGCGCGGGCGATGAGCCAGCGTGCGACGCACGAGGGTAATCGACGCAACGACGCATCGACGCACGAGGGTAATCGACGCAACGACGCATCGACGCACGAGGGTAATCGACGCAACGACGCATCGACGCACGAGAAGCAATAAGGTAATTAATGTCACTGGAAAGCAGAGAGCTGAGTGAGGGATACATGGTGCTGGAATACCTTAACCCGTAGTCGACGTAGATCCCGGAGAGGTGACGACACGACGCCTGGAGGTCGGGCGCAAGGACCGCGGGTATATAAAACGCGCCGAGCCCGGGACCGGGAGAACTCCCCTCCCTCGTTCGACCTCTACCTATACGCTCTGTCGTCCCCCCTGCGTGTTGTACAATACCTGTTGTGTCTTGTTGTACTCGCTATGGCTGATGATACAACCGCTTGTGGTAGGGCCTACGTTACGTTACTAGTTCGTGTTTGCTTTACGTCTTACGCAACTATTACTCCTTACCCCACGGCCGCTCCCGTTCCCATACCTTGACCGAATAACGACAAGCTTACAAGAGAACCACGATACAATACTAAACGTTGACGTCCGGTAAATATCTGAAGCTAGATATGGCTACCACGACATAATCGCACGCAGTCGACGATACAAATATCTCGGCATACATACACATATCTATCACTATAAATTAACAAAATCAATCAAAATGGCAGGTAAAATTAGAATAATTCCATTTAGCGCATGCGTTTCTGCGTCTGTGTGAGTGTGTAAGCCTGTGTGATTATATGTGTAAGAAAAAGGTAAAATGCTGATTCCAACTAGAATCGCAAAACTAAAAATACTACTTAATATAAAGGTTTAAAGAAAAAGAAACGAATTTACTAGTTATTAATTAAGTGACGATCAACAAATTTAATACTTTTACATAATTTATTAAAGCTCAACATCAATGTACTTACTATACACGTTACTTTAAGCAGCCAAATGACAACATCTTATAACTTCATCAATGAAAGCTTCATTAGTTAATAGACAACTTTAACTCATTTTATTATTATAATTTAAAGCTGCTCTAAGTCGTTAAAAACGTTCAACGTTTTTAACAACCCGCGTATAGCCGTCGACCAATAGAGGACAATCATTCCGATAGTTTAGTTTCTCCGACAAGTTATAAGTAGAATTAGATGGAATTTTTTGCCGCTGGCGATTTAGAAATTAGGCGGATGTAATTTTCTCGGTACATTGAGCATAGTAGCTTGAGAAAGGGCGGTTGATGTTATAAAGGTCATTAATTTCATGATAACGGTTAAAAAAATACGATGGTAAGAAAATACACGACATTTCACATAAAAGGCAGAGAGCAGATTTAATAACGTAACATCATTAACAAAATTAGAATACATAATAGTTTACCTGTAGTTTACAGAACTATTAGCTAACTACGTGCAAGGCCGATCTTATACTTAGCGTTCAGACGCATAGATCATGCCGGCTAGACTGTGGCGAAAATATCTCCAGTTGATATCGCTATTGAAATGTATAGCGATTATACCGCTATATATAATAAGAGATGGCCATGTAGACAAGCATTTACACGTTTTCGATGTAGAGAAAACAGCTAAACTAGCGAATAGAATTGAACGATAAAAGCGGACAACTAAGAAATGTACGTCACATTAGACTACACTCCCGAGTATGTGGGCAGTAGATAAATGGAAGCGGAAGGCGAATAAAGATTCAGATGATGCACGCGCATGCATGCACGTTTGAATTTGCAAGTTCATGAATCACAACCGTATCGTCGGTAGAGGAGCCGATTGAAACATGATTGCTATTTCTGATGCGACGTTTCATGCACGACTTCCTACCAATCTCCGTGGTTCACATTTGCTTACGTGCGGCTTTGTATATAAGAGCGCAAATAAAACCGGTGAATGTGAGCCGGTACAACGTACATGCTGTGTATTTTATGAGCCGAATTCTCCCTGTTATTGACCTTTTCTGCAAAGCTACTACTTAGCCTAGACCGTACATTGACGGTGCTGCTAGTAATAGTGTACGACTAACTAGTATGGGTATGAGTAATATGACAGGCACTAACTATACAGAGATTTGCGTAATGAAACAGGCAGTAATTACACAGAGATTAGTTTTCAGTTTCAGTTAGTATTATCAGAACTAGATAATAGGGACCCCTTAGAGATTCCCTATTATCTACTTCTGGTATTATGCATGTTATAGAAAGAAATCACGTGTCCATCGGCGGTATTTGCTTAAACTCGGGATTTGAACTCGGAAACGTGCATTGTTACCAGCATTATCTGCAGACGGCTATGTTGTACAAAGTCGCAAGTGCGTGATATATGAACAGTTGGTTGATTTTTTGGAGCCAAGGTGATCAGTAGCGTTGTAACCTTCGTCGTATTTGCCACACGTCCGCCCTGCGCTTCGTGAGCACACGCATATATATACTCTTTCGTACAGAAACGATGCTAATCGTGTCCTAAGCCCGCAGGCGAAGCTTTCACGTTCACAAGCGCACGCTGTCTTTGGGATCGGTCAACGACGTCACCTCCGACACTATTATGTACAGCGAGTCGCTGGACTTCGGGCAGTTCCGACGTCCTCTTGCGGGCGCGACGCCGTTATTACATTGGTTCGGCGTTCGCGAGTTCGCATGGCGGTAGCCGCGCGCTAAGCCGTTGCTCAGCCGCGGACTCCGGCCGCTGGCTAAGCTCTCCAGGCTTCCCGGTATCGTACGCTGCGAGCGACAACTCGACCGGTACACGGAACTGCCGCTGGCCGAATGCTCGTAGAAGCTGGTGCCGTACATGCTCTTCATCGAGAAGGCGCGCGAGAAGGCGAGCGCCTCCGGCTGCCGCTGGCAGAAGATCTTCAGAAAGAGCAGCTTGAACTTCTTGCCGAAGATGCAGTAGATGATGAAGTTGATCGACGAGTTAAAGGTGACGAGCAGGTTGCTGAAGTGCACCATCAGCGCGCTGACGTAGAGCAGGCGCGCCAGCTCGAGTATGTTGATGACGACGGCCATCGTGTTGCAGACGAAGAAGATGGCGACGATGCAGATGAGCATCATTGCTGTGTTCATGTCCTTCTCCTGCCGCCGACTCATCTGTATGCGCTCGCTGCGCGCCTTGCGCACGGCGTGCAGTATGAGCACGTTGAAGATCGCCAGCGCGAGGAAGGGCACGACGTTCATGATCGGCAGGTACATAAGCACGTAGTAGATGACGTAGTAGTTCTCGTTCTTGCGCAGCTCCGACTTGCAGTGCTCGACGACGGTGACGTTCGTCACCGGGTCCGTCCACTCCTCAGTGTCCGTCTCCCAGAAGCGCGGCATGTTGTAGGCGAGCGACAGGCCGCTCACCATCGAGATGACGGTCTTCGCACGCGACATCGTGCACATCGAGCGCGCCTTCAGCGGGTGACAGACGGCGATGTAACGCTCGACGCTCACGGAGACGGTCAGCCAGACGGAGCCCGTCTGCGCGAACAACGCGATCGGGTACATGTAGCGGATCATGAACGGGTAGACGGCGACGTAGCCGGCAAGCACGTTCGTCTGCGCGTGCAGCTGGTCGTACATGTGCATCGCGGGGAAGGCGAAGCAGAGGATCGCCGTGATGATGAGCAGCGTGTCGTAGACGCTCAGCGCGCTTAGGTAGAGGTTGATCGACGAGCGCATCTCGCGTCGGCAGAGGATCGCTAGCGACATACAGTTACCGACGACTCCCATGACGCCGATGATCGGCAGCAGCTGTCCGCTGATGATGAAGCCGATGCGCGTTTCGTGGATGATCGCCTCGCGCTCGTCGTCACTGAAGCTGCCGTTGCCGTACGTCGAGTTGGCGCCGGCGTACCAAGGGGCTGCTGCCATCTTGACGGCCGGCACCGGGCAGGGATGCTCTGAAACACGTTGATAAGGAAAGAGAGAGTTAGAAAGTTCGCTGTCACGCTACTCACAAGCTGTCAAGCTGTCACGCTACCATTACTATACATAGTGCATTTACAATACAACTGCCGTAGATTTATTTAAGTATTGCTGATAGTCATTACTGCATGGTATCCAAATGAAATCTCCGCAATTTTTTTCATATTTCTCTATGCGATACAGCTACTTTAGCAATAAAAATTTTTTGTGGCTAGCAGCTCAGCAGCTTATATTCTTCTGCTGTTAGCATTAATATTGTAAGCTCGCACCCATGGATAGGCGTCAAGGGAGTTATCCAGAGGATATGCGATACCAGTACGTCACGAGACATTAAAGTAAAGTGCGCTGACGGAGTTTCGTCTGAGAGCTCGCGTCAAGACACCTTTAGCGCGCTTTTGATAGTTCATTTCTTTGCATTTCAATAGACATCCATTAGCAAGCGGTGCAGCATTACGATGGTATTCAGAAGGCATAACTGCCATACATACTGCACCCGTGCCCAGTCACTTAATCGCGTGCTTTTGATTTTTTGATACATGTGCTACTTCGGTAGCCAATGCAGTCGTTCATAGTTCACGCCTGCTCATCGTGTAAAAAACTGCGCTGCTGATAGACGAAAACCTTAAAGCGTAGCGAAGACGCATGATTCCCGTTGGTATATCCAACCTCCGAATTGTCTATTTCGCAGAAATACAAATTACATTGTCTCACTTTTTCCAGCGTTGCTTGCTCGCGCAGCATTTCATCAGAAATTAAACGTAACAGAGTGCTTGATCATTTGGGTAACAGCGTCACTGCTGACTCAGCACTGCCGCCTAGTACCTTGGCAGAGTTCCAAAATTTGCAGCGCATTTCGGACTCATTAAAGAATTCTAGCGCTTTCCTTCTAATGCAACCATGCATGCCTACAATAGGTAGTGTTACTGCTGGAGTAAATATCCAAGTTTCTAACCAAGAAAATCACGTTCACTTGGATTGATCCACTTCTGATAACCAATCGATTGTTAAGGGTAACACAGGTGCTGAACAACCCCGTTCTGTCTATAAACGAGAATGCTCGATTTTTCACATCGCAATCACAGTAAAATCTGTCGAATTATGGCGCACAATATTATTAATAACTAAATATATCCAGCTTAAAGCATTCGCATGGCAAAACCATTTACGGTGACTATACGCATGTAGGTCATTCACAACGAGCGCTTATAAGCTGCTGCTTCTGTTGCTGTTGTGGCCGCTGTTGCTTCTGTTGCTGTTGTTGCCGCTGCTGCATCTGTTGCTTCTGTTGCTGTTGTTGCCACTGCTGCTTCTGTTGCTTCTGTTGCTGTTGTTGCCGCTGCTGCATCTATTGCTTCTGTTGTTTTTGCTGCTGCTGTTGCTGCTGCTGCTGCGGCTGCTAATGCTGCTGCTGCTCCATTTATTATTACTATTAATATTATTATTATTATTATTATTATTATTATTGTTGTTGTTGTTGTCGTTGTTGTTGT
Source organism: Priapulus caudatus (assembly GCF_000485595.1). Lineage (NCBI taxonomy): Eukaryota > Metazoa > Priapulida > Priapulimorpha > Priapulimorphida > Priapulidae > Priapulus > Priapulus caudatus. Next base: position 454,511 of record NW_014577149.1, read on the forward strand.
TGCTGCTGCTGCTGTTGTTGCTGCTGTGTCAGTCTCTCTATATGCCTATACCTGTATTCTCAGTGTACTGCTGCTGACTGTCGATGAACGGTATCGGAATCGCATAAATCAACTATATGCCGTAGTCATTGTATATACATTAAGAGCTAATAATACTACCATTAGGTAGGTATTATCAGCTCCTGTATCATTAGTAGGTTTTATTAGCTCTTGTATACATGTATATTCTATTGCGTCGCGCTGACGCTATTGAGCCACACTGCTGCGTCAGCGGCTGCCACTCGCCAAACGCACACCTGTAAATTTCTTCTTTTTATTTTTTATTCGTTTGTATACACGCGCGCGGTGAGTGTGTGTGTCGTAGACAATTATTACCGGAATTATTTAGCGATAGAGAGTGCATAATAAGCATTAATACATTACGGCAGTGTGTACAATATTTGTTTATTTACTATCATATTATTATTATTATTATTATTTCTAAGTGGGATCACGGCATTAGCCGGTGCTTCTGGTTGACCGTGTCCCAACCTGCTGGACATAGGGATTCAATCCAGAATTTTGTGGTGCTTGATGTGTTCCAGTAGTTGCGATTTTTGCTGCACTTTTGCGCATGTGGTGGCCAGGAGTTTTCTTAAGGCTTTCTTTAAAATTATTCTTTATGCAGCCAAGGGCTCACAGCCACCACACTGTACAATTCTCGTCTTAAGCTATTCCACATCCCGGTGGATCCTAATTCGGATCTCCAAATCTTTTTATTTGGTGAGTTTGTCTCTTTCCTTTACCATGATGTTACAATCATCTGGTACGGCTACGTCAATCAACAGGCTCGCTTTTCTTTCCTGTTGTGGAGGCAGCTATATCAGGGCGGTTTGCAGTATCGTGCGATCTGTCTGCACTGCCATATCCCAGCCATTATGGTAGTATCTCCGATGTTGATAACTGGTCTGCGGAGTCATGTTCAACCACTTGTCAGTTACTTGCTCACCAAGTTGCACTGCCAGATGTGACCAGTGGCAGATAGCTGGCTACCTTGTTGTGGCGATTTATGTACTCGGTTGGGGCCAGCACAGCACATGTGCGATCCGGGCGATGAGTGTGGCTGAGGTCGTTCCTCTGCCTTGCTATTTTTATTATTATTATTATTATTATATTATTATCTATTGGGACGGCCCATGTGCCCCTTGCTCGGCAGAGAACGCACTATTGCTGCGGATGCAGCGGTGTTGAGCGCTGTCGGCCTAGACCGAGGTCTACGCGGTTACCCGGAGGATGTGTTACCCTAACTAGCACGGCAAAGTACTGAATTCGTAGCTACACAGTAGAGTACTAACGATAATAACACGGTAAAGTATTATAGTCTGTATAGCTACCCGTAAAGTACTAGCCGCGTAGCTACACGCGTAGAGTACTAGCCCGTATAGCTACACGGGTAGAGATGACTAGCCCATAGCTACACGGTAAAGTACGAAATCGTAGCTACAAGGTAGAGTACTATATAGGTATGTATAGCTACTCGGTATAGATGTAAGAGCATGATCTATGATATAATAGTAGAAAGAGCCGAAGTGTCGTTTTCCGTATCTCCTCCGAAACCGTGCGACGTATTCTCACGCGAATCGAGCTGTGGCATAGAACCTTCTGGGCGTCCCGAATACATTCGCGTACGTTGAGACGCGATTTTTCGATCGTAAAGTGACTTTTGGATGCAATTTCTAAAAGTTATGTGCGCGATAAACGTTCGGCTTCTCCGGACTCCGAAAACTTCGCATTGCATCGGCAACCCGCACCCAAATTTAAATCGCCAAATTCGCATGCGCAACAGCAGCACACGCCAAAGCCATTGCGGCTGTGCGGTGTATAAACACCCAAGCACTGGCGCTCACAGCTGTGAGAGCGAAAATTTAAGACAAACCCGAATACAACGAGAGACGGCTGCCAGTTGTGTGTGGTGTGTGTGTGTGGTGTGTGTGTGTGTGTGTGTGTGTGTGGCGCGCGGTGGTGCGTGTGCGGTGTGCGTGTGGGCGTGTGCGTGTGCGTGTGCGTGGTCGCGTGTGCGTGTGCGTGTGCGTGTGCGTGTGCGTGTCGGGTGCGTGTGCGTGTATGTGTGTGCGCGCCCGTGTGTGTGTAATGTGGTATGTGTGTGCGTGGGTGCGCGTGTGATTGTGCGTGCGCATGCCCGTATGTGTGTGAATACGCGTGTGTGCGTGCGTGCGCGCGTGTGTGCAGAATATTTGACAAGCGGAGGGTGTAACCGTGCCCGCGCTTACCGGCTCCCAATGTTCTGACATTTTTAGACGCCGTTTCGATTGTCTAAGACTGCAACACATACCACACTATATATACCATAACTTTTTGAAATTGTGTTAAACTATTAATGTGTTTTCCTCACGGTTTAGTGATAATAATGCTATAGCTAAATGTAGATTAAAGGTATAATAATAGCATTTATTAGGTGGAGCATTCACCTAGCATTGCACCAGCACATAAACGCACGCAAGAACGCACGCACGGCACGCACTAACGCACTCACGCACACCGGCACGCGCACACCCGCGCCACACAGCGCGACCCAAAAGACATTTGCGGCTGCGGTTAGTAAACCAGCCAATCACTGCCGCGCAGCTGGTGAGACGAAAATTTTAAGACAAACCCCACGAGATCCGGCTGCAGTTGTATGTGTGTGTATGTGTATGTGTATGTGCGTGTGCGTGTGTGCGTGTGTGGCGTGTGCGTTGGGCGTGGCGTGTGCGTGTGCGTGTGCTGTGCGCTGTTGCGTGTGCGTGTGCGAGGTGTGCGTGTGCGTGTGCGGGGTGGCGTGTGGTGTGGCGTGTGCGTGTGCGTGTGTGTGTGTATGTATGCATGTATGTATGTATGTATGGTAGGCGTGTGTGTGCGTGTGCATGTGCGTGTGCGTGTATGTGTGTGCGCGCGCCGTGTCTGTGTAAATTGGTATTGTGTGGCGTGGTGCGCGTGGGGTGATTGTACGTGGCGCATGCCCGTGTGTGTGTGTGAATGCGGTGTGGTGGCGTGCGTGCGCGCGTGTGTGTGATGCTTGTGTGTGCGCGCGTGTGTGTACAAATATTTGACAACGGGAGGTGTACCCTGACCTGCGCCCGTCCACTGACTTTCCAGAACATATATTTTCAAAAACTTACTCATGCATTTTGCTGTTGTTAAGAATTTGACTTATTAATGATGCTTCTAACCAGAATTATATTTCAAAATAATATCTAAAGTAATGAAATTGTACTATGAAATCACCCCCATTCCCTTTTTTTGAAAATTGTATGTATTTTAAGGTAAAGATTTCAGATTTTATATATATTTAGATACAATTTTTTTTAAACAAATATTGATGTATATGACTCGAATCTATCATATCAGTATTACTGTAATACATCCTCACTAAAAGTGAGAGTTAAAGTGTCTACGTCCGAATTTCCTGAAAATTTATAGTTGAAACCTTATTTTTGTAATTTTTTTATAGTCAAAAGTTAGTACCTAACGTTACCTAAAATATATCCTATAAGCTCTCGACGTGATTAAATGTTTTTACGTTGGTTAATTTGCAAAAATCTTGACGATTTGAATTAGTGTTACGTAACAACTATTACTACAATACTGGCGTCCACTCGGTTGCTGCGACTGGTTGCTGTGGTCGATGTCATCGTGATTGTGGTATGGTGCATCAAGTGGTGCCCAAGACAGTTTTCTGTTTTGATTTGTGTTGGCTATTAGAATAGTACAATATAGGAAAACTGAATAATAATATGGTTCATGTGTATTATGTTTGAAAAATTATTATTAAAACTGCGAAATGTTCTATTTGTGTTTTTTTAATTTTCTGCCAACAAAAATGTTTGTGACATCCCCTTCAGGATCGATCGAGAAGTTAGTAAACTAAACGTAAACAATGGTGGGCCGACCAGTGCATCGGAAAGAAAATGAAAGAGAAAAAAGCAGAAAGAAGATTATATGAGAAACTACCGCTTAAGTTTACAAGGAATTTTCATGGCTACCACAATAATTTTGCCAATGCCTCGTTTACCGCAAATGTTCGCTATATCGGCTAGTTGCGTCTGGGCGCCACACAATAATTTTCGAATTCATGGCGGTTGTTGTTGAATCGAACGTTTGGTTACATCGAATGCACCGGCAAATTAGGGAGTATAAAGAAGGTATATGAGCATGAAAAGTAAATAGAAACGCTAATTGTATTTCATACATTTTATTTTGTACAAATAACACACAAATATACTACTTTCTGGTGCTCGAAATTCGTGACGTAGACAGTTTAAATGGTTAAACCATCATTCTCAAATCAGACCCCACTCAAACCCGTCTGGAGGACGGGTAATAGCTAGTATGTATAATATGTACAAGGGCGGATCCAGGATTTTTGAAATGGGGGTGTCCATTAAGAAATAAAGGGCACTTTTTCCTGCTTAATTTTTGTGGTGTTTTCAAAAGCTGCCGAATGCCCCCCCCCCTAGATCCGCCCCTGATGTATAGAGCGCTAACTCGCAGCTACGCGGTAGAGTGAGTGTAAAGCTGGGTTTACACTGCCAACTTTGTGTTGGCGAATTGGCGAACTGGACCAACTTTCCAGCGCTTTATCAACCGTTCTATGAACTGTGCAGTGCGTTTACACTGACGACTGCAAGTTGGCCAACACGATCGAGCGGTTAGCGTCGACTGCGAGCTTACGCGTGGGGCGATGGATATAGGCATTATTGCATGTATAAATTCGCGGGGTACGGCACCTACAGGCGCAAAGACTCGTGCACAGTCACATGCAGAGTAAGGATGCCACAAGGGCAGTGGATTACCGGAGAGGTTGCCCATTGGATTTGTCCATGTTCGTGCTGCCAACCTCCTCCTCGTGTGCACATGTGCGTGTACGTACGCGCACGCGTGCACCTTTCCCCGTCTACAACAGATGGACATGACCGCATACCGTGCATGTATACGCGCATACACGCGTGCGTGTGTGTAGGCCTACACGCATGCGCACACGTACACGCATTCACGCGTTCGCGCACGTACACGCGTACGTGCACATACACGCGTGCGCGCACATACATGTGTAGCGCTGCTGCATGCGCTCAGGCCTAGCACCTAGGCGTGCGCGCGTGTGCGTGTGCGTGTGCGTGTGCGTGTGCGTGTGCGTGTGCGCTGTGCGTGTGCGTGTGCGTCGTGGTGGCGTGTGCGTGTGCGGGTGCGTGTGCGTGTATGTGTGTGCGCGGCCCGTGTGTGTGTAAATGTGGTATGTGTGTGCGTGGGTGGCGTGTGATTGTGCGTGCGCATGCCCGTATGTGTGTGAATACGGTGTGTGCGCGGTGCGCGCGTGTGTGCAAATATTTGACAACGGGAGGTGTAACCGTGCCGCGCTTTACCCGCTCCCAATGTTCTGACATTTTTAGACGCCGTTTCGATTGTCTAAGAGCACACAATACCACACTATATATACCATAACTTTTTGAAATTGTGTTAAACTATTAATGTGTTTTCTCACGGGTTTTAATGATAATATAGCTATACTAAATGTAGATTAAAGGTATAATAATAAGCATTTAATTAGGTGGAGCATTCACCTAGCATTGCAAGCCACACTAAACGCACGGCAGAACGCACGCACGCACGCACTAACGCACTCACGCACACCACGCGCCAGCGCGCACACACGCGCACACACGCGCACACCAAAAGACATTGCGGCTGCGGTATATAAACAGCCAATCACTGCCGCGCACAAGCTGTGAGACGAAATTTAAGACAAACCGCCAACGAGATACGGCTGCAGTTGTATGTGTGTGTATGTGTTAGTGTGTATGTGGCGTGTGCGTGTGTGCGTGTGTGCGTGTGCGTGTGCGTGTGCGTGTGCGTGTGCGTGTGCGTGTGCGTGTGCGTGTGCGTGTGAGTGTGCGTGTGCTGTGCGTGTGCGTGTGCGTGTGCGTGTGCGTGTGCGTGTGTGTGTGTATGTATGCATGTATGTATGTATGTATGTAGGCGTGTGTGTGCGTGTGCATGTGCGTGTGCGTGTATGTGTGTGCGCGCGCCGTGTCTGTGTAAATTGGTATTTTGTGTGCGTGGGTGCGCGTGTGATTGTACGTGCGCATGCCCGTGTGTGTGTGTGAATGCGGTGTGTGCGTGCGTGCGCGCGTGTGTGTGATGCGTGTGTGTGCGCGCGGTGTGTACAAATATTGACAACGGGAGGTGTAACCCTGCCTGCCGCCGGTCCACTGACTTTCAAGAACAATATATTTTCAAAACTACTCATGCATTTTGCTTTGTTTAAGAATTTGACTTATTAATGATGCTTCCTACCAAAATGATATTTTCAAAAATAATATCTAAATAAGTGAAATTGTACTATGCAATCACCCCATTTCCATTTTTTGAAAAATTGTATGTAATTTTAAGGTAAAATTTCACATTTTATATATATTTAGATACATTTTTTTTAAACAAATATTGATATATGACTCGAGTCTACATATCAGTATTTACTGTAAATACATCCTCAACTAAAAGTGAGAGTTAAAGTGTCTACGTCACGAATTTCCTGAAATTTATAGTTGAAAACCTTTATTTTTGTAATTTTTTATATCAAAAGTTAGTACTAACGTTACTAAATATATCTAAAGCTCTCACCGCTGATATAAATGTTTTTACGTTGGTTAAATTTGCAAAAATCTTGACGATTTGAATTAGTGTTACCTAACACTATTTACACAAAATGGCGTCACTCGGTTGCTGCAGCTGGTTGCTGTGGTCGATGTCATCGTGATTTGTGTATGGTGCACAAAGTGGTGCCCAAACAGTTTCTGTTTTGATTTGTGTTGGCTATAATAGAATATACAATATAGGAAAAATAAATAATATATGTTCATGTGTATTTATGTTTGAAAAATTATTATTAAAACTGCGAAATGTTATTTGTGTTTTTTTAATTTTCTGCCAACAAAATGTTTGTGACATCCCCTTCAGGATCGATCAGAAGCTAGATAAACTAAACGATAAACAATGGTCGGGACCGACGCTACTCAGTTCTGGGTTGACCGTGTCCCAACCTGGGACATAGGGATTCAATCCAGAATTTTGTGTGCTGTTTCCAGTAGTGCGATTTTCTGCACTTTTTGCGCAGTGTGGTGGCCAGGGAGTTCCTTAAGGTTCTTCTTAAAATTATTCTTTATAGAGCCAAGGGCTCCAGCCACCACTGGTACAATTCTCGTCTTAGTATTCCACATCCTCCGTAATTTCGATCTCCAAATCTTTTTATTTGGTGAGTTTGTCTCTTTCCTTTACCATGATGTTACAATCATCTGGTACGGCTACGTCAATCAACAGGCATCGCTTTTCTTTCCTGTTGTGGAGCACTATATTAGGGCGGTTTGCAGGTATCGTGCGATCTGTCTGCACTGCCATATCCCACATCATGGTAGTATCTCCGATGTTGGTAACTGGTCTCGGAGTATGTTAATACCACTTGTCAGGTACTTGCTCACCAAGTTCACTGCAGATTGACCACTGCAGATAGCTGGCTACCTTGTTGTGGCGATTTATGTACTCGGTTGGGGCCAGCACTGTGCATCCGGCGATGATGTGGCTGATGGTCTCTTCTGCCTTGCTATTTTTATTATTATTATTATTATTATTATTATTATTGGGACGGCCCATGTGCCCCTTGCTCGGCAGAGAACGCACCATTTGCTGCGATGCACGGTGTGAGCGCTGTCGGCCTAGACCGAGGTCTACCGGGTTACCCGGAGGATGTGTTACCATAACTACACGGCAAAGTACTAATTCGTAGATACACAGTAGAGTACTAACTAGTAACTACACGGTAAAGTATTATAGTCTGTATAGCTACCCGGTAGAGTACTAGCCCGTAGCTACACGGTAGAGTACTAGCCCGTAGCTACACGGTAGAGTACTAGCCCATAGCTACACGGTAAAGTACGAAATCGTAGCTACAAGGTAGAGTACTATATAGTATGTATAGCTACTCGGTATAGATGTATAGAGCATATCTATAATATAATAGTAGAAAGAGCCGAAGTGTCGTTTTCCGTATCTCCTCCGAAACCGTGCCACGTATTCTCAAGCGAATCGAGCTGGGCATAGAACCTTCTGGGCGTCCCGAATACATTCCGCTACGTTAGAACGCGATTTTTCGATCGTAAAGTGACTTTTGGATGCAATTTTCTAAAAAGTTATGTGCCCGATAAAACTTCGGCATTCATCGGAAACCCGCACCAAATTTTAAGATCGCCAAATCCGCATGCGCACACACGCACACACCAAAGCCATTGCGGCTGCGGTGTATAAACACCCAAGCACTGCCGCTCACAGCTGTGAAGCGAAAATTTAAGACAAACCCGAATACAACGAGAGACGGCTGCAGTTGTGTGTGTGTGTGTGTGTGTGTGTGTGTGTGTGTGTGTGTGTGTGTGCGCGCGTGTGCGTGTGCGTGTGCGTGTGCGTGTGCGTGTGCGTGTGCGCTGTGCGTGTGCGTGTGCGTCGTGGTGGCGTGTGCGTGTGCCGGGTGCGTGTGCGTGTATGTGTGTGCGCGGCCCGTGTGTGTGTAAATGTGGTATGTGTGTGCGTGGGTGGCGTGTGATTGTGCGTGCGCATGCCCGTATGTGTGTGAATACGGTGTGTGCGCGGTGCGCGCGTGTGTGCAAATATTTGACAACGGGAGGTGTAACCGTGCCCGCGCTTACCCGCTCCCAATGTTCTGACATTTTTAGACGCCGTTTCGATTGTCTAAGAGCACACAATACCACACTATATATACCATAACTTTTTGAAATTGTGTTAAACTATTAATGTGTTTTCTCACGGGTTTTAATGATAATATAGCTATACTAAATGTAGATTAAAGGTATAATAATAAGCATTTAATTAGGTGGAGCATTCACCTAGCATTGCAAGCCACACTAAACGCACGCAGAACGCACGCACGCACGCACTAACGCACTCACGCACACCACGCGCAGCGCGCACACACGCGCACACACGCGCACACCAAAAGACATTGCGGCTGCGGTATATAAACAGCCAATCACTGCCGCGCACAAGCTGTGAGACGAAATTTAAGACAAACCCCAACGAGAGTCGGCTGCAGTTGTATGTGTGTGTATGTGTATGTGTATGTGTGTGTGCGTGTGTGCGTGTGCGTGTGCGTGTGCGTGTGCGTGTGCGTGTGCGTGTGCGTGTGCGTGTGCGTGTGCGTGTGAGTGTGGTGTGCTGTGCGGGGTGCGTGTGCGTGTGCGTGTGCGTGTGGCGTGTGTGTGTGTATGTATGCATGTATGTATGTATGTATGTAGGCGTGTGTGTGCGTGTGCATGTGCGTGTGCGTGTATGTGTGTGCGCGCGCCGTGTCTGGTGTAAATTGGTATTTTGTGTGCGTGGGTGCGCGTGTGATTGTACGTGCGCATGCCCGTGTGTGTGTGTGAATGCGGTGTGTGCGTGCGTGCGCGCGTGTGTGTGATGCGTGGTGTGTGCGCGCGTGTGTACAAATATTGACAACGGGAGGTGTAACCCTGCCTGCCGCCGGTCCACTGACTTTCAAGAACAATATATTTTCAAAACTACTCAATGCATTTTGCTTTGTTTAAGAATTTGACTTATTAATGATGCTTCTAACCAGAATTATATTTTCAAAAATAATATCTAAATAAGTGAAATTGTACTATGAAATCACCCCATTTCCCTTTTTTTGAAAAATTGTATGTAATTTTAAGGTAAAATTTCAGATTTTATATATATTAGATACAATTTTTTTTAAACAAATATTGATATATGACTGCGAATCTACATATCAGTATTTACTGTAAATACATCCTCAACTAAAAGTGAGAGTTAAAGTGTCTACGTCACGAATTTCCTGAAATTTATAGTTGAAAACCTTTATTTTTGTAATTTTTTATATCAAAAGTTAGTACTAACGTTACTAAATATATCTAAAGCTCTCACCGTGATATAAATGTTTTTACGTTGGTTAAATTTGCAAAAATCTTGACGATTTGAATTAGTGTTAGCCTAACACTATTTACACAAATGGCGTCACTCGGTTGCTGCAGCTGGTTGCTGTGGTCGATGTCATCGTGATTTGTGTATGGTGCACAAAGTGGTGCCCAAACAGTTTCTGTTTTGATTTGTGTTGGCTATATAAGAATATACAATATAGGAAAAATAAATAATATATGTTCATGTGTATTTATGTTTGAAAAATTATTATTAAAACTGCGAAATGTTATTTGTGTTTTTTTAATTTTCTGCCAAAAAATGTTTGTGACATCCCCTTCAGGATCGATCAGAAGCTAGATAAACTAAACGATAAACAATGGTCGGGCCGACCATGCATCGGAAAGAAAATGAAAGAGAAAAAAGCAGAAAGAAGATTATATGAGAAACTAACCGCTTAAGTTTACAAGGAATTTTCATGGCTACCACATATAATTTGGCCGAATGCCTCGTTTACCGCCAAATGTTCCGGCTATATCGCTAGTTGCGTCTGGGCGCGCACACCAATAATTTTCGAAATCATGGGCGTTGTTGTTGAATCCGTGACCGTTTGGTTACATCGAAATGCACCGGCAAATTAGGGAGTAAAAGAAGGTATATGAGCATGAAAAGTAAATAGAAACGCTAATTGTATTTCATACATTTATTTTGTACAAATAACACACAAATATACTACTGTTCTGGTGCTCGAAATTCGTGACGTAGACAGTTTAAATGGTTAAACCATCATTCTCAAATCAGACCCACTCAAAACCCGTCTGGAGCGACGGGTAATAGCTAGTATGTCTAAATATGTACAAGGGCGGATCCAGGATTTTTGAAATGGGCGTGTCCATTAAGAAATAAAGGGCACTTTTTCCTGCTTAATTTTTGTGGTGTTTTCAAAAGCTGGCCGAATGCCCGCCCGCCCTAGAATCCGCCCCCTGATGTATAGAGCGCTAACTCGCAGCTACGCGGTAGAGTGATTGAAAAGCTGGGTTTACACTGCCAACTTTGTGTTGGCGAATTGGCGAACTGGACCAACTTCCCAGCGCTCTATCAACCGTTCTATGAACTGTGCAGTGCGTTTACACTGACGACTGCGAGTTGGCCAACACGATCGAGCGGTTAGCGTCGACTGCGAGCTTACGCGTGGGGCGATGGATATAGGCATTATTGCATGTATAAATTCGCGAGGTACCGCACCTACAGGCGCAAAGACTCGTGTACAGTCACATGCAGAATAAGGATGCCACAAGGGCAGTGGATTATCGGAGGGGTTGCCCATTGAATTTGTCCATGCTCGTGCTGCCGACCTCCTCCTCGTGTGCACATGTGCGTGTACGTGCGCGCACGCGTGCACCTTCCCCCGTCTACAACCGGTGTACGTGAGTGTATCTGCCGTACACAGATAGACATGACCGCATACCGTGCACGTATACGCGCATACACGCGTGCGTGTGTGTACACGCATGAACACACGTACACGCGTACGTGCACATACACGCGTGCGCGCACATACATGTGTAGCGCTGCTGCATGCGCTCAGGCCTAGCACCTAGGCGTGATGCCGTGCGAGTGGCGCGGGCAATGAACCGGCGAGCGACGCACGAGGGGACGATTACTAGACTCGGCGCCTTTGATGCACGGTATGGGTGTTTAATGGCCCTTAAGAACATGTGTAGTAAGATTATATGTACTCACAGCGATACAAGCATTATTAATACATAGACCACGCTTCATTTTAAAACCCTAACCCCAACACGCACACAGTTGCGAAGTTGGTGCAATTCGCCAATTCGCCAACACAAAATTGACAGTGTAAACCCATTACTGGTTGTAAGCTACGGCGCGGTATATCTAGTTGTCCGGGTTGCGGGGGAGTAGTGTGTGGGTGGATACACCCGGTTTCCCCGAGTAATAAATACTCGGAGCGGGGGCGGTACAATGGGCATAAAGTCGTCATGGATTCTTGTCTCGAGCTCTGTGCATACGTCGTCACCACACCGCAGTGCGTGTGTGAAATGAGCCTCGCACGGGTCATAAACACGATAAGGTGACCTAGCCGCTCTCTTCCGAACTTTTAGTGAGAAACGTATTAGACATCCTAGTCGGTAACACCAGCAACACCGAGCGAAGTGTAACGTATTTGTAACAAACTCTCGCGAATTTCTATGTCGCGGACACTCCACGTTTTTTTACATTTCGGAATAACTTTTCAATGCGTTTATTATTAAAACGCGACTGTTTAAGAGGGCATTCGCATTAAATATTAATAACTTCGTAAAGGGCTCTTATAAACGGCGACTTTCCCATTTGACAAATGAATGGAAGATAGTTTCGCGTCACGTTTCTCAACGACCCGCGAGGATGATAAAGGAATACTTATATAGTATACATAGTCGCGCTTTAATTTATGCTTGCTTATAGCTCTATACATGTGTCGAGGCTGTACCATTGCGATGCGGGTAAGCAAAGCTGAGGCAGCTGGCGTGCGTGTGGAAAGTAGCTATTACTCACGGTCTGCCTCTGATGCAATAATACTCTTGGGAATGTACATGCTTTGCATAGACGAGAATTTGATGGTCAATTCAGCGCCAACGCGGATGCGTTTTAAAGCGAAATCTACAGGTTTGAACGTGAAATATGAGCACAAAAGAGCCAATAACGACTAATAGGTGCTTTTTCTGGGCATCAGCTGCGTTCACTTCATTAGCGGTTGCTTGCCCATCCAAGATTTTGAAGTAAGAGATAACTTCTAAGTAAGGGATAACGTGGTAGTTAAAAAGCCATAATGCATAAATGCATATAAATGATATATATATATATATATATATACCTATATATTATATATATATATATATTAGCTCTTGATAACACGCGCGCGAACACACACACGCAGATACACGCACGTACTCACGCACGCACGCACGCACGCACGCGAACACATATCTATGTATGCGATAACCGCATTCCATCGCAGGGCTCTGCCTCTTTTATTCATCCATCTTTAAATGAGAGCCATAGCTCTCCTCTGTGCGTTCCTCAGTGCATGTCTGTCTGTCCGAATGTCCACAGGGCTGCCGACTAACGACCTGCATCGGTCTGCCTACACGTCAACCTGCGTGCTCGGTAAGCTAAGCTGCGGCGCGGACATTGGCGTTATCATCTGCAGGAAGCATGCAGCTTCACTCGCACCCCGTGCATGGCAGCTCATTCGTCAGCGGTATTCGCGGCGGCTTGCGACGTCTGCTTTAATTCGAGGCCTGTTGCTAACGCGACGCCGCGTGCTTTGACTCGACTCCATTGAGAATAGCGAGCGCATGGAACGCGACATGCACAGTTTAGCTTCACTCCATTTACGTGGCGTACTTTCAGACTAACTAGACTATGCTGTCAGACGGTGGTCTGGTTGTAACGGATTGAGTGGATGGGCACGCAAGGCCGCACGAGCGCGAACAGCATATCCTACGTCTACATTTCCGTTTGCCTCGCGCGTAATCAAGTCCTATACTGTGTACGCCGTCTTCAGATTAGCAGCTAAATAGATGAATGTGTGTGTTTAGACACGGGATAAGAGAGATGTGGTTCAGCGAAGGACAGCACGAGAAACTTAAATTGCGTTCCACTGGTCGGTTACAAACGCATTTATGGGCAGAGTGCCACGTGCTGAGGCCGCATATACAGTAGCATGGCGATGTCGAGCTTCAAGTAATAAATCAGTACAGTCGTGTTTATTGATGCGTCTGAAACCTATTACCCGTATTTTGGCTGTGTCATGACATGCCTATTAACAGACGTCCATATTATCACAGCGTAGGATAATTACGTACAGGGCATTGCATATTAACCAGAAACGAAGCCCAAAAGGTCATACGTAACCGTATACTGTGAGTATTTAGCAGTACGACAAAGCTGTGGTACGACTATCTGGTTTATCTAGATCTTCCCCACAGCAGATGTTTTACGTTTCGATCCTAATTCTCGTGCCAGTTAATACTACATGCACCTATATATAAAATTCAGAGTGTAACTAAAACTCATCGCAAAGGAAGCTCTGCACGATCACCTACTACTCCCTAAGGGTCGGTGGTCAGTATTCGTAGCTGTGACCTTTTGAGTGCGTGAGTCACATTTGCATGAACATGCCTTGCACCGCTCAATACTCACTTATGCTAAAATATTCTGACACCATAAATATATATTAATAACCACCAGAGCATCAGAATTCAACCACAGTAGATTTATTCTCCTACTTCGAATTTTGTTTGACCTTGCAGGATGCACGTATGAATATTATGCCATATTTCTGAAATTCTTTTTATTTCGCTATCTTATTTCTTATTTATTATTTATGACAGCTAAGAACACACTATTAAAATTGTACGCATCGCGACATTTTGGCATATCAAAATCGCCCGTAGCTGTTAAACCCCGATATTCTAAAACCAATTCCACATTCTCTCTCTCATCACTAGACGTTCAATATAGAACTGTATTTACAAAACGGTACGGTGGCGAATTCAAAAGCAACTATTAATTGGGTTAATAAATTATAAGAAAATTATGCCAAAAATTTCAATGATTTATTTCTTTCTTAAAATGGCGATAAATAATTTTGTGACCTTAGCAAGATTATAATTTATTGATTTTTTTCTTCAAACCATCGGTTTTATGTGGTAATTAACTAATATAATTGTGTACGGCACACATTTGTTCCACAATTCCTATAAAATCATTTAAGTATCGAGATAAATTACAGCGAGGACGGCGACAACGACAATGACAGCAACAACGACAACGAAGGCCATAACGACAGCGACGACCATAGCGACAATGACGGCGACAACGACAACGACAACGAAGGCCATAACGACAGCGACGACCATAGCTACAACGACGGCGACAACGACAACGACAACGACAACGAAGGCCATAACGACAGCGACGACCATAGCGACAACGACAACGAAAGCGACAACGACAACGAAGGCCATAACGACAGCGACGACCATAGCGACAACGACGGCGACAACGACAACGACAACGAAGGCCATAACGACAGCGACGACCATAGCGACAACGACAGCGACAACGACAACGACAACGAAGGCCATAACGACAGCGACGATCATAGCGACAACGACAACGACAAAGAACGCGACAGCGACAACGACAACAAAAGCAACAACGACAGCGGCGATCATAGCGACAACGACAACGACAACGAAGGCAACAAAGACAACAACACCGATGGAGACAGGAACAGCGACAGCTGTAGCGACAATGACCATAACGACACAAACAACGACACCGATGGAGACACGAACAGCGACAGCGAGAGCGACAATGACATGGCAGTGACAACGAAAACGACAACAACAGCGGCAAGGACAACGACAACGACACCGACGACCGTATTATTGCATAACCTTGCAATCGATGACAAAGTAAAGACAATATAAAGCTGGGTAATGTCGTTTACATCGTATGAAACTTCGTAAAAACTCATTTTGTTGCGACGCTACAAGAACACCTAATATCACAAAGTAAATAGTCACGACATTACATTTATTTAGAAATTCGATTGCATTATGATAGTAAGCATCACTATTTAAATGCCCATTGAGCGTAAACATTGCTGTTAGCCCCGTCTACCAACTTCAACCGTTCTACTCTAGCATGCTGCTCTGCTAACCCGCACCAATTACTTAAAAGGATGTTCCTCTGAGCCCGACAGTCGGCGGATGTGAAGGAAGAGTAGGGAGGCGAGCGCAGTCGACTTTCCAATTTCTTAACAGAGACTGTCTCTTCGCTGGCCCGTGAGATACGTAATCGGTAAGTAGAGCTGTCAATCACTGTTATAATGGGAAGCAATCGCTCGCCTTACGGCCGCAATTACGCGAACACATGACAGCGCCGGCTACGGACAGTATCGCGTGAAATCACTATTATTTTTGAAATAATAACGTCAACTCGCGGGGTGAACGTAATCGGCTTTGCATTTCGCGAATCTCGGCTCGTCGAATCATCTGCTATTAGCGCTCGCGTTCCGCTGAGCACGCGCTCGCTCATGACTGCCGCGAGTCACGACAGCGGTCATCGTAAATATTTTATTTACGGACCGAATGCGTGACGTCATCGTCGGTATCGTACGCGAGAAATCGATAGCGATCGATTTCGCTTCAGGACGTCGAGCGAGTTCCGCGTAGGCACATGTGCGTGTCTTCATCTTAGAGCCGGCAGGGTGCTGGCAGGCTTATATCGCTGCGCTTATATTCCTCGGTAACGGCAGTTGGCCTGTGGTTTATATCAGCGGGAGGGACGTACATCTGCTCCTGCCTATAGTCACTTAGTGAGCGGGACGCGCGAGGAGTTGGTAGCTAATTCAAAAAATGCCGCGGAGACGGTCAACATGCCGCAGCACGTTTACAGCAAGCGCGCACAGTTGCGAGTGTTCGTGCTCGTCTGTCATCCTCGAAGGTTTGTAACGATATTGCAGGTTCCTCGCGGCAGCAGCCGAGTGCGGTAAAGCGCTCTCGTTGCGTGCCGCGCGCTCCGCTATACTCGCAGATCGCACGCAGAAGCCAGCACGGCAGAGGCATTTCCCGCTAATCTTTGATCGCCGCCGCCCAGCTCACACTCGTCAGTCTAACCACACGCACACCCATCAAACGCTACGACAAATCTAAACGAATTCTCGGCGCGTATTAGCAGCATCGTCAATCCGCACAGGTTTACCGGCGCTGGTCGCGCTCACTGCGGCTCGTTTCAACTGCGATTAACGGAAGCGCGGAGTTCACTTCAATTTCGTCGGCGAGGCGGTTCGAAAACGCGCAGGTGGGCGCTCACAGAAGCCGCGAGTATACGACATACGTCCGTTAGACTTATAATATATATATCTATACATACATATATATATATATATACTATATATATATATATATATTATATATACACGAAATCACTGTGGAGAGATGGTTATGCAGCGGCGCTCGACTTGACATCGGATCAGCATTGATTATTTGATGTAGACAGTTCGCGTGCTGATACCGTCCGATTATAACGTAAGTAATTACCTTAACGGGCGTATCGCGAACTTAAATTCCCGCGCCCTAGTCCGATGGTGGGTGGGTGTTGAGGTTCATGCGCCGTGATTTCGCTATTATAGACTCGCAATTCGTCCACCATGAGGAGCGAAAGCACACATTTTTAAAAATAACATATCGACGCACATATATGATATTTAACTAGCCTGGGGCCACCCGGATTTTTTGGGGGTTACTGCTTCTTCTGCTATTTTCATGCGTTTTCTGCTATTGCTTGTGCGTTCGGCGATTTTATTCGCGATTGCCTTGATTTGGCCTGACGTATTGTTGAGCGCTATAGGATTGCTATTTACTTTTCTCAGCTGCGCCTAACCGCGCCACTGTGGCGTTTCCTTTTTGACTTTTCTGCTGCCAGTGTATATAGTGGAGCGCTGGGATTGCTGTTAAGTTTTTCGTGCTGCGGTTAGTATCTTATTATATGCACCTACCATTGCCCCACCCCGCCTCCCAGGAGAAAAATTACTCGCTAATAGCGCAGTCAGCGAAAAGTATTGTCTGTTGATAGTTTTCGTGGTTAAATCATGTTGCCGAATCCACGTAATTTCCACTATACACTGACAGTAAATAAAAGTCCTATGAACTATAAAAAATTATATGAAACCTACCACAATACTGAAAAAATTAAGAAATTAAAATTATTGTGTAAATTAAAGAAATAAAATTGCCTAAAGTTGTTTTTTTTGGCCCCTAAAATGCGTTGTTCGCCCTACCCGTGTCCAGTCATTAATAGCGTGCTGGTGCTTTTGACATAAATGCAAAGAACATGCGACTTGATTTGGATCGCATTAAATTGAGTAGGAGGCGGTGAGGGGTATTTATAGCCCCACGATCATCGCGGACATTTATGAAACAATACATGAATGAATTTTCTAATTTTAATATTGAAATCTTGTTGTAGTTGTTTGTATTGGTTTTTGACTTATTTTTGGGCCTAAACATGGTTTGTCGCGTCATTGCTGCACTACAAATGCGTCTCACATCATAATAAACATTCATGTGGACATGGGTGTTAGGCCCTTAATGGTTAGGTCACTACTATACTCATAGTACTATCATAATTACTTATTGATATATAATTTACTAGTTAACTATATAATTTGAAAACCTTTTTCAAAATTTAGGGTCACCGGCTAATGACCGCGTGAAACGAAACCTCTACGAATTGTATTATTGATCAATGCCAATCTGCTATGATGACAGGTGATCTAGCTATTTAATCTTTACTGCGGTCCACTTCAATAATAATATATTAATACTATTAACGTATTCATTTGATAATTATGTATATTATAATGCTATTATTTAATATAGTATTATTCAGTATTTAATTACCTATTAATTATATAATTATCTCATAGGTACCGGCTTATGGCGCGTTGGATAGCTGTTTTGAAAACGAACAACGCTGACGAATTGTAGATTTTGGTCTTCGACATGCATATCTGCAATGACAGGTCGGGAGCAATTTCCTCTGTTTATAGGACGCATTGTATGCTTGATTGAGAATATATATGTGGTGGGTGGTGACACTGTTTAGGGCTAGGGGGGGAGTGATGAGAAGATAGACGCGACTGACAAGACGGAAAAACAGGACTCGCCCTTTTACCGTAATTGCCTAAATATTGATTTTTTGGCCTAAAATGGTTCGTGCTGTTCATGCTGGTACTGCGACATGCTGGATGGCGACTCGCTGAGATTGCTATAAACGACAAACCACTGAGTGCCACTCGCGGAAGGGAGGGCATTGCTCGTTAAACTTTATGTTTTTGTTATACCTATATGGTAGTGGTCTGTACTTACGGCACCAACACAACGGTCTCCTACTCAAGAAAAGACAACATCCCTGGGCGCGAAACATTTCTCGCCGAATGCCAGTTAGGAGCGGTATATAGCGCCACCGGCGCGACATTTATTAGAATTTGACATTTCTTGTATTTTTTGTTGTGTATTTTTATGTAGTTTGCTTTTTGTCTAAAATTGGCGTCCAGTACCATTTCTTTCCCCGATTTAGACGTCATGTAATGACTGCTATTAAAGAATGATATATTGGTGGTTTGCCCGGGCATCCGGTTGAACTCTTACGTGGGGGGAGAAGATAGACAGACAGACAGACAGACAGACAGACACAAAAACAGGCTCGCCCTTTATGTAAGAGATATATATATACATAAACGCATAATCAATATGTGCTTGCTTTCGCGTCGCGAAAACCTGGATGGGTGGACATTTCGTCGCCGCACGGTTGCGCACCTAACATCTGGTCACCGATAGCCGTGTGACCTTCGGATCGGTGTCGATTAGACAAGACAGCGTGTCGAAATGCCGCGTGATCGCGTTGAGGACTTTATAATTATGATAATGGTATTATATAAATAATCGGCAGCGGCGCCTACACACTCCCTACCTCAGCACATGGCTTCACGTGGCGTTATATATTCATTCTGATAGCAATACCTGGCAGTATAGCTGCGCACAGGGCTCGCGTCCTACAGGCGGTTATGGGAACGATAGAAAGAGCAAGCCGACGAGTGAGGCACGAATTTAAAGATGCATTCCGTCGCACATTTTTGTGACAAACCACTGTAAAGACGTAAGTAAATAACTCACTACACTTTAACTGAACGTTAGCTTTAAAAATAAAACTGTAAAAATACGTATCAATCCTATATTCCCTCATCAATGAGCCTATTATGCAGCCTTCGTGGCGTTCAGCGCTTGGCAACACCGCATGGCAACAAGAGACGTGTCACGACATCGCCGCAAAGCGGCAAAAGTAAACGCTTTTTGAAAAATTCGACCCGACACTTTCACTAAAGGCTTTGAATGAACGTATTCCTGAGCTCTTTTTTTTTTACCTATGACACATATATAGGCAAGTACAAACGTACAATGTTAAAATAATTTATTTTTGCATAATTTTATGTTTGCCGCCTGAGACTTCGAGGGAAGACACCTTTAACGCACACAGGAGACGTAAATACACGGACGTGCTGGTACATATAAGCGAATTCCTAGCTACACTTAGTGAGCTGGACGCAAGTTAGTTACGCTAAGTTAGTTAAGCGGCTTTTTATTGTCTCAGCTGGTGAAGATATACAGTCGCAAAGTAAAGAAAGATAGTAATGAAACTATATTAATATTTTATCGAACGTGTCTAATTTTGTTCGTTGCGACCATGATGGTGTATGGTGGCGTGCTATCACCAGCAGGCGAACAAAACGAAAAAAGTCACATGAGAATCTCTGTTGTGCTAGAGAATAGATTTTTAGCGGTGTCCGTGGAGAGACGTGTAAGATGTATGAAGCGGAAAAACCAGCTTGCGACACATTCTTGCTGCTCATTCATACATTTATGCGGCTCCATATCGGATCAGTGCAGTGGCGTCGATTCTGCATGCAGTGGCGAGCGGGAGGAAGCAAAGCCATTTGCCAGCGGGATATATGATTATTCAGCATGCTTTCCCTGGTGGCTTCGTCTCACTTTCAGCACGTTGCAACCAGTTTGAAGAGTCCTATTAAATGACAGTTCCAATTATTGCTGTATACAGACTGCGGATAACCTCTTGGAATTAGTTAGAAAAACGCACTCTTAGTATTATCGATTATGTTTTGCCTGGCCTTAAGAGAGTTAACCCCGATTCCCGCCTACAACCTGCATGGCATATTGCGTCACTGTCACGAGTTGAAGCTAGGGCTAGTAAGTGCACGCAAGCATACACTGTAGACAGAAATGTTTAGTAATGTCCGATAATGAAAAGATTAATAAACCAGGTAGCAGTTCAACGTTTGCACCCGCACAACCCTCAATTGCAATATTACGAAAAACTATATATACATTGACTAATAAATGATTAAGAACTGTTACAGCAAACCCGCAGATGGGGTTCTCCTTGTTTCCTCGGCTTCTTCTTCTTCTCCCGCTTCTTTTTCGGCTTTTTCTGCTTCTTCTTCCTTCCTCTTCTTCTTCTTCTTCTTCCGCTTCTTCTTCTGCTGCTTCTCCTCTTCGTCAGCTTCTTCCTCTTCCTCCTATTCTCCAGCCACATGTGTCTCTTAAATACAAACTTCGGTCCCTTCTCCTCTTCTTCGGCTTCTTCGTCTTCCTCCTATTCTCCAGCCACACGTGTCTCTCAAACACAAACTTCGGCCCCTTCTCCTCTTCTTCGGCTTCTTCGTCTTCCTCCTATTCTCCAGCCACACGTGTCTCTCAAACACAAACTTCGGCCCCTTCTCCGGCCGCACGTCTCTCTCCCAAACTCAACTCAACCGGTCCATCTCAAATAGTAACTTTACTCGTCTACATCAGACACAATCTTTACACGTCTACCTCAGACACAATCTTTACACGTCAATATCAGACACATACTTCACACGTCTATATCAGACACAACCTTCACACGTCTATTCCAGACATAAACTCCAGGCCGTCTGACCTCTCCCGCATGTCTCACTCTCGCCAGCTATCGCGCGTACGAATCACCTAGGGCATATATTTAGGTAATGCCGCGTGTATAAACTTTGTCACTTGTGACATACGCCCCAATTACAACAATATTCTCACATATAGTCAAGACTCCCCCTCTTCCCGTCCTTTTTTCCAGCATAACTTAATCACCCGCAGAGAGTCGACTGAGGTAATCGGCCCCCACATTGTCGGCTCCCTTAATGGCTTCAATGCGGACCCTGTACTGTTGCAGGAACAGTGGCCATCGCATTAATCGAACGTTAGCTACTTTAGCTGTCTTGAGGTATGCCAGTAGGCTGATGACTTGTCTGTACCACGAACCCGCGACCGTACAGAAACGTATTATATTTCCTTATTCCCCACACTAGCCCGAGACACTCACGTTTATTGACCGAGTATGCCTTCTCCCTAGGGCATAATCTTTTACTCGCATATGAGACAGGAAACAGCTCTCAATCCCACTCCTGTAGTAAAATCGCTCCGATTCCCGTATCCGATGCGTCGGTGCGCAGTATAAAGGATCTCTTCATATCTGGCAACCTGAGGATGGGGTTCGTCAACAAATACCGCTTCAGGACAAGGAAGATGTTCTTCTGCGCTTGACCACATCGGATCTTGTTTGGCTGCCCGTTTCGAGTCAGATCTGTTAGGGGCGCTTCGATGGTTGCAAAGTTGGGTATATACTTCCGGTAATATCCCGCTAGGCCCATAAAGGCTCTCACTTCCCGTTTCGTCTGCGGCACTGAAGCATTCTGGTTCCTACTCGCCATGACGTCCTGCGGGCCCACGTTTCCACCTCCAACCTTATGTCCGAAGCACTCCAACTTGCTATAGCCTATCATACATTTCGATGGCCTTGCTGTAAGCCCTGCGTCCCTCATCCTCACGAATAGCTGTTGGAGTATACGCAGATGGTTGGGCCAGTTGGATGTATGGACTAATATGTCATCAATGTATCTGTCAGCTCCGTCCAGGCCATCCAATAGCTTCGTCATCATTCTGTTGAACGTTGCTGCTGAGTTGACTAATCCGAACGCATCACAATAAAATTATAACTTCTACTTGTGGTAATGAATGATGTCCTAGGTCTTGCCTCCCTCGTCATTGGAATCTGCCAGTAACCGTTTGACAGGTTTAGTTTTGGGAAGATCGTATCTCCGCTTAATTTCACAAAAATGTCTTCTGCATTTGGGGTAGGCTCCGTGTCGAAGACTGTGATCTGGTCTAGCTTTCTGTAATCTACGCAGAACCTATTTGATCCGTCTTTCTTCCTAACCAGCACGATAGGTGAGCTATAGCAAGACTCAGACCGTTGGATTACCCCCAAGCGTAACATTTCCTTGATCTCTGCTTCCACTTCTCCCCTCATCGCATACGGTAACGGATATGGTCGCGCTCGAACGGGTTCATCAGTCGTCAGTTTGATATCATGTTCTACCAGGGTGGTGTTTCCTGGCGTGTCGGTTAATATTTTGCGACATTTGCTTTAGTAGCCCTCTGACTTCTCTGGCCTGCGACACAGTTAGCTCCGCGCTGAGATCTACCTCATGGTAGGTCTCTTTGCCCCGTAGGTCAACATCCAACAGCTGTTCGTCGTCAATTGCTCCATCACTTTCTGCCTTACATTCGATGACAGCTGTCCCAGCGACCTGGTCGTTCCCAGAGTTTCTTGAGTTAGTTCATGCTCCTTCCTGCACATATCGCTTCAGCAGATTGGCATGGTAGACCTTAGATTTTCCCTTCACCTTTACTATGTAGTCGTTTTCGGCCTTCACCGCTAGCACTTCAAATGGTCCCTTCCATCGCATTAGCAGCTTATTGCTGTCTATGGGGAGCAGAACTAACACCATGTCACCTGCATTGAGCCTACGTGATCTGGCTTTCCTGTCATAGTAATGCTTGTATCTACGTTGTAACTTCTTCAACTGCCCCTTTACTATCTTGCACGTTTCCTCTAATCGATTCCCAAGATCAACGACGTATTGGTGGCTGTTTCTAACCTCTGGCACCTCTATCTTCTTTCTCCACAATTCTTTAAGTATTTTCATAGGACCCCGCACCGTTCTCCCATAGAGTAACTCAAACGGCGAAAACCCCGTACTTTCTTGCGGGACATCTCTGTAGGCAAATAGTAACGCTGATATATATCTATCCCAATCCCTTGGGCGTTCCATGCATAGCCGTCTCAGCATTTGCTTCAGTACTCTATTAAATCGTTCGACCAGTCCGTTACACATTGGGTGGTAAGGTGTGGTTGTGAGTTGCTTGACTGACAACAGCCTACTTATCTCCCTCATCAGCCCCGAGGTGAACTGAGTTCATAAATCACTAAGTATTTTCTTCGGGAACCCTACTCTGCTAAATAACTCAACAATAGCCTCAGCTACCACCTCGGTAGTAGTAATTGTTGCCAATGGTACAGCTTTAGGGTATCTTGTTGCATAGTCCACCATAGTCAATATATATCTGCTTCCTTTATCTGATATGGGTTGAATCGGCCCAACGAGATCTACAGCCACTCGGTGAAAGGGTACATCGATTATCGGCAATTTTCCTAGTGGTACTTTTGTTATTCTACATTTCGCCACTGTTCGCTGACATGCATCACACGATCGGCAGAAACGTGAGATATCACCACTCATATCTGGCCAATAGAACTCTGTTGATATCCTATCCCTGGTTCTTTCCTATGCCCAAGTGTCCACTCATTATTAATTCGTGAGCTATCTTCAGCACCTTCTTCCTCAGTTGTTGTGGCACCACCAACTGTTTCACTAGTGTTCACGCCCCTGATTCACCTTTAGGAATTGGAACATTCTATAGAGCAGACCCTTCCTCTCCGTAAGCCATGACTTACTGACTCTCTTGGTTCTCACATCTGTCCACGTCTTCGCCTTATCCAGCGTCTTGTCTTCTTTCTGATATGCCTTTAACGTTTTCACGTCAATCTCCACGTCAATTTCAGAAGCTACTCTTACAGGGGTTAGTGCCCTATCCTTCGCTTTGGATTTTGCCCAAGTAACGACCACGCTTGCTTCTACCTCCTCTATAGTCTGCATAAGTTCTTGCCATTTCCTACGTGGGTCAGTGGGGCTTCGTGCTCCAGGGACATTCCCTATTATCAAATCATACAGCGGTGTCTCCATGCACATGACCTCTACTTCCCCGGTAAGATATGGGCTATCTACCTTTACCCTGGCCATTGGGACCTCCTTGATGGATCCATCAACCAATGTACACCACGTCTTCTTTCCTGTAAGTTGTTCTTTGGCCACCAAACCTTGTCTGATGATGATGCCGCTGCAGCCCGTGTCTCGCAGTGCTTTCACTTCAACGCCTCCTACCCTTCCATATAAGACTGGCATTGGGACCTCAGTTACCATGCTTTGGGAGCCTCCATTGGCTACTTGATCCTCGCAATGCTCTACCTCCCCTTGTACCCGCCTTCCTTTCACATGGCTCATGGTATTCCTGTTACCCTCGCCGACACCACTACACTGATTTAAGTAGCACCCCGCTGCTAGGTTTCGTTTATTATGTCGAGCATGGTATCCGGTATTTCTCACACTGTGCGTGGGGCCATATTGTGAGCCATACCCGGCTCCGCTATATCCTTGCTTCTGCTGTACTTTGCTCGTAGGGGTTCTCATACTGTCGCCTACACCGTCCCTCGCTATGTGTCCCGGCCTATTACATCTGAAGCATCGTCTCGCTGCCTCTGTCCTAGTACCCTGTCGCTGGTTACCTGGCCCTTTACTCATTCCATCTCTACTTACTCTCCGACCATCATTTTTACTCTCATCTAGGCTTCTGCCATGTGCCTGCAAATACTTCTCAGCTAACGTAGTGAGTTCTTCCATCCGCAGAGGTGTCCTCTCGCTTAAAAACAGTGACAAACCCTTGTCGCATGACCCAATAAACTTCTCTTTTAATATCAACTCCTTGAGCCCGTCGAAGGTACGCTGAGTGTTAGAGAGATCCACCCACCGTAATAGATACCCTTCCAGTCTTGTCACAAACTGTTCCGGACTTTCTCCTGCCTCCGCCTTACTATCACTGAGTTTATTCCAGAAGCCTTCTGCAGTCAGCTGGTACCTCCGTATAAGGCCCCTTTCAAGCTTGCAAACCGGTTGGCCTCCTCCGCTGGCAGCCTTGAGTATACCTCTAACGCCCTTCCTGTAAGTAGTGCACTCAAGTTGATCGCGCAAGTACACTCTTCCCAATCCTGCGACTTGGCAAACCGCTCAAACCTCTCCAGATAGGCGTCCAGGTCGTCTTTCCCATCCTGGAACACGGGTAGTTTTGGCGCCCTCGCTTTATTTGCTCTTGTTGCCATCGAGGGTTCCATCATGTTTTCCTCCGCCGCCATCTGATGTTTCACCCTTTCTATTTCGATCTGGCGCTCCATAACAGCGAGCTCGTGTTGCTGGGCCTCTCGCTTGGCTTCCCCCTCGGCTACCCTCTCTTTTCGCTCTTGTTCTTGATCCTCCTGCTTCCGTTCTCGAACGAATTGCAGCAATTCTTTGCCCTCTAGGCCGTGCTTGACTCCATTTTTTTATTTTGCTTTCAACGCACCGGTTTTGGACGTATTTCCCCCCACAATTACAATACCATACGACTACGATACCAGTCTCTGCTCAACTGTTCTACTATCCAATAGTCTCTAGTGCAAGACGATATATGATATCGAAATATCGGACACTGGAATACTTTACCAAAACACTACCCCCTGGCACAATACCCCGCGACATGAAACCACCACGAAAGATACAACACAACACCACCAAGACAATGTGACACTCTATAAAACTAACGACACGTATCACTTGCCTATTCATACATTCAACCGCACACACTGCATATACACAATATATATATATACACTCAAACGCACTATCACCGTGTTTGCCCGTGTCGCGGCCGTACGCATGTACGCTCTTGACCTTGTGTAATGCGATCGTAATACTCACCCCCTACCCACCCAGAAATAAAACTCCCGGACAAGCCTCCATTGTAACGAGTTGAAGCTAGGGCTAGTAAGTGCACGCACGCATACACTGCAGACGGAAATGTTTAGTAATGTCAGATAATGAAAAGTTTAATAAACCATGTAACCGTTCAACGTTGGCACCCGCACAACCCGCAATTGCAATATTACGAAAAACTATATATACATTGACTAATAAATGATTAAGAACTGTTACAGCAAAACCGCAGATGGGGTTCTTCTTGTTTCCTTGGCTTCTTCTTTTTTTCCGGCTTATTCTTCGGCTTCTTCTTCTTCTCCGGCTTATTTTTCCTGCCTCTTCTTCTTCTTCTTTTTCTTCTTCTACTTCCGCTTCTTCCTCTGTTACTTCTCCTCTTCGTCAGCTTCTTCCTCTTCCTCCTATTCTCCAGCCACACGTGTCTCTCAAACACAAACTTCGGTCCCTTCTCCTCTTCTTCGGCTTCTTCTTCTTCCTCCTATTCTCCAGCCACACGTGTCTCTCAAACACAAACTTCGGTCCCTTCTCCTCTTCTTCGGCTTCTTCTTCTTCCTCCTATTCTCCAGCCACACGTGTCTCTCAAACACAAACTTCGGTCCCTTCTCCTCTTCTTCGGCTTCTTCTTCTTCCTCCTATTCTCCAGCCACACGTGTCTCTCAAACACAAACTTCGGTCCCTT